>NC_068551.1:11264535-11439034 GCF_026212275.2 Microplitis demolitor
TCAGTACCATGTAAAATAGTAATAAAAATAGTATATAGTTATACTAATTAGTTGTAAAATTATTTTTTGCAACTCATGGTAAAAAAGCACGTCTTTGATTGGTTAAAAATTACATTATAAAGAATAAATATCACGAAGAATGTCCACATTGTTCGTGAAAAATATGACAAACGTACGCTTTTTACATAAATATAGATATACTATTTATTAGCGATTAACCCTGATTAAAAACTCCGATTGAATCTGATTGAAACTCAATCAGAATTCTATCAGTTTCAATCGGAAACAAATTTTCAATCAGAAATGGTCGGGAGCGTTCGGGGTCTCCGATTGAATTTCAATCAGATTCAATCGGAAAATAATAATTTTTTAAAAATTATTTTCCGATTGAAACCGATTAAAACTAATTGAAAAAAAATCAATCGGATTCAATCACATTCAATCGGAAAACAATAATTTATTTCTCGATTATATTCCGATTGAATCTGATTAAAACTAATTGAAATATTTCAATCAGATTCAATCGGAAAATAATAATTTATTTCTCGATTATATTCCGATTGAATCTGATTGAAATACTTTAATCAGTTTTAATCAGATTCAATCGGAAAATAATAATTTTTTAAAAATTATTTTCCGATTGAAACCGATTAAAACTGATTGAAGTATTTCAATCAGATTCAATCACATTCAATCGGAAAACAATAATTTATTTCTCGATTATATTCCGATTGAATCTGATTAAAACTAATTGAAATATTTCAATCAGATTCAATCAGAATATTATTGAGAAATAAATTATTATTTTCCGATTGAATCTGCTTAAATCCGATTGATTTTTTTTTCAATTAGTTGTAAGCAGATTCAATTGCAAAATAATCATTTTTTTACGATTATTTTCCGATAGAATCCGATAGAAGATTCTCAATCAGTTTTAATCGGATTCAATCGAAAAATAATATTTTATTTCACGATTATTTTCCGATTGAATCCGACAGAAAATTTTCAATCAGTTTTAATCGGATACAATGAGTGAATAATACTTTATTTTTAAGATTACTTATCATGTTTTTATTAACTCGCTTTCATGTATGTCTGTCCGGGTGCGCGGAGAAAAATGTTGGCTCGAGACCTAGCAATTTTTATTATGCTGTCGACCAACCTTGAAACAAGCTCTTAATAATAATACTACGGTTTGCGTCAATCCGTTTTTCTTTTTTGTACTCTGTAAACATGAATAAGTGAAATAGGTGAATATTCACTTATTCTAAGTGCCAATCGAACCACTTTTTAAAATAAGTGGTTCGGATTGCACTTAAAATTAGTGAATATTCACCGATTTCACTTATTCATATTTACAGAGTATTTAAATAACATGGGAAAAAAACTTTTTATTTTTTAGAATTTTCTAACTTTCAAGCTTATCAACGAATTATTATGCACGATAGATATTTTTGTAGTAAATTGAATGCTCTACAACAAAAGTCTCATCATTTTTTGATAACTCTAACTGTTCAAAAGTTATTTGAGCTTAAAGTCAAATTTATAGTAAATTTTGAGATCTTTTTACTTTTCCGGCGAAACTATCAGTTTTATCAGAAAATCTCATAAAAACTTTTTTGTAGGTAATTTCATTTCTCAAAAATTATTATAAATAAAGTTTTTCAAAATTTCGCTTTTTTTTTTAGTTATTTTCATTTCAATATCAAGCTCTTAAAAAAATAGTTTTCTGATTTATTTTTTATAAATTCTAAAATATATTTTTTGTATTTTAACTTATATTTTTTAAATAAATTTTTTTCATGTGGGTGTTTAACGCAATGATTTTCGTATGCTTCAACTAATAGAAAAAAAAGTTGCTTGAACCAAGAGAACAATTTCTTAGGAGAAAAGATATATATGGAGGAGAGAAAATTCACCAGTCCTAGGCAATAGAAGTGGGAGTAGTTCGGTTCTCGCCACTAGATAGCGCCTACCACTTGTGTAGTGTCCCTGGTAAGAAACGTAGTTCAGACGTATTATATTCCAGACTTGGAAGCAATTCTGACAAGAGCACTCCTCTGTTCTTTGACAGAGTGACAAGTACTATTTTTGGTGATAATATAGTATATCCTATATTACTTCATGACATGCAATCTAATTGTTAATATAGATTCAACGTAGATTTTGATATATTCCATTTTTTTATTTTGTACTGTTTAATAATATATAAAATTATTTTTTCCCGGGAGTCGGTAATTTTTTATTAATTTAAAATCGAAACCTTCCGGAAATATCCGATTAAATCCGATTGAAAGTCAATCGGAAATTTCTGATTAACTTTCAATCAGAATCATTCGGAAGTTTTCGATTGAATCCGATTGAAACTGATTGAATGTCAATCAGAAATTTCCGATTAAATCTGATAGGACATTTTCAATCAGTTTCAATCGGAGTTTTTAATCAGGGAAACGATCCACCAGAAAAACTAATGAACAGCCGTCGTGAATTAAAACAACGGAAAGTCCGAAACTATAGAAATTCATCAAACTATATTTAATTATTGTGTACAATTCACTATACAAACCTGAATAAAAACCCTAGTTACTTTTGTTAAATAGGTTAAAAAATAATTGACAGCTCAGAGTGACGTAGATTAATATTAAATAAAAAAATAATCTTGATTAATTATATAAATACTATAATTAAAAAAAAATAAAAATGAGTGAAAGTGAAATAGATGAAAATGAACCATCGACTTCGCCGGAATTTGTTAATGCAGTGATGTAGCTTCATTGGATCTTTTACCGATAAAGTCAAAAAAAAAAAAAAATACAACCAAGTATATGACATGTTTATAGATTGGCGTAAGGTCAACAAAATCAAATCATTTTCAGAAAGAGTTATACTAGTATATTTTACTGAATTAGCCAAAACAAAAAAACCTTCAACATTGAGAGCAATTTCTCAATGTTGAAAAGCACTTTAAATATACATCACGAAGTTAATATTGGAAATTACGCAAAACTTAAAGATTTTGCAATAAAAAATCAAAAATATTGTCTTCGACAGAAATATTTACTTTTTTAAATGACGCATCAAATGATGAATATCTTGTTGATAAGGTTATTTTAATTTTTGGTTTTACTGGAGCATGCCGAAACGCTGCAATTTGTGCATTAAATATAACTGATGTTCAAGACTCGGGTACTTCTTCAAGTATCCAAATTAACGCTACAACAACTCATAATATTCGAAGATTTGACATCGATGGTGAATTTTACACAATAGTCAAAAAATATATGATATTTCGACCTTCACCAACAAAAACCAACAGATTTTTTTTTAATGTAACAAATAACAAGTGTACTCAGCAGCCCATAGGAATTAATAAAATTGGTGCAGTATCAAAGAGAATTACTACATATTTAAAATTACCAGATCCAGAACAATATACAGGACGTTGCTTACGTCGTACATCAGCGACTTTGCTCGTGAATTCAGGGGCAAATATAACTGAATTAAAACGTTTTGGTGGTTAGGCATCGGTACTGCAGCCGAAGGATATATAGATGATTCCAATAATAATAGTAGAAAACAAAACTTTCAAAAAATAACAACATTAATAAATCTACAATCAACAACTTATAATTCTATAACGTTAAAAACCATAAATTCTACTTCATTATCTCAATCATCATCGTCATCATCAAAAGCCGTCACTACATCTACTGAAACTACACACGAAAAAAAAATTCGACGAGAAATTCCAATATTACTATTGTAATCCTGGACTATACTTTTATTATCTGTAACTTTCAAATATATGATACGAGAATTTACAGTTTCTAAAAGATTTTTTACTATTCACTATCGTAATTTCATTAAGAGTTTGTTGTATAAAATTCAATAAGAAATATTACAATCTTACTATCGTAAATAGTAAAAGAATAAAAAATAAGATTTGATTATAATATTTATTCCTTTATTCTTCCTCTTAATTTACAGTGCTGTCTCTATGTTTTTACAATACAAGCCACAAAAATTACGATAGTTGGATTGTAAATTTTCTGAAATGGTATAGTATATGCCATCTGAAGCGTTTACGTACAATCAGCGCCATGTATTCATACCGTACCTGGTTACAACCCTGCTTAAAAAATCCGATAGATTCTTATAGCTGTATGTATAAGGCCCTATACTTAATTATAGCACTTCCCATAGGGCTCATTCATTCTCATAAAATTTCTATGGGAATTTATGAGAATCTATTGGATTCTATGAGATTTTCTAAACAGGAAAGCGTACCAACGAACTTTTCTATGTAGCAAACTCTGTTTATGAATTTCTCTAATTAATATATTTCTATGGACTTATAATTACACAAAATACATTTATGTTGTAATAGTTTTTCCTGACAAATTATATCCAAGTAAAATAATTCTAACTTGTACAAATAGTTACAAAAATATTTCATTTATAAAATATTTCCAAATGCGATATCTCTATGTAAAATAAGTATATGTAAATTTACTATAGGATAATAAAAATGTATGTTTGATTATTTATATTAAAAAACTTTTCTATAGCTGTACATTTCAATGCAAAATTTTTCTATCTCAAAATTTTTCTATCATAAAATAATTCTCAAACATACATCGCAATGAAAAAAAATAATTAACACAATAAAATAAAAAATGCATGTACAGTCATCAGAGCGGGTAAGTATCGGCGTGAAAATAGACTAGGTTTTAAATAGTGACGCTAAAAGCTGACGGTGACTTAGTCGTTGGGTGGAGGACTTGATTATTAAATAGTTTTAAATTTACGAATTTTGCAAAGTATTTTTTCATAATTTATATGGAAAATAAATTTTGAATGAATGAAATGTCATATCGTGTTAATAAATTCAAATAATATACCATGGAGAGTGCTTGATAATTGCGAAAAACCTGGATTATCATCATAATAAATATCGCGTGCAAAATGCCAAAAGTGCGTATAATTTATTTTATTTTTTTTCAATCGCTTTCTAAATATTTTCTAAGCTTAAAAAAAGAAAAAGACATCCCAAAGCCAAAAGAGCGCATGTCTTAGTTTATACGCCTTTTTGGCGTTAGTAATTCCAAAAATTTTTCTATCGATCTTGACGTTTTCAATGATTTTGAGTTGAATGGAAAAAAAAATTTTTTTACACGCCCTTTTGCCACAAAACCTTATCTAACTGCTGTGGTATGCCCTTTTGGCATTTCGCACGTGATATGAGTATATATGATTATATATGAGATCATATATAATTACATTATATACAATCATATTCTCAATATTATTATCAATAATAATGAAAATAAATTATTATCATTATTATTGTATTGTTGATGGAATTTAATGGTACCGCCACGCGATTACCGGTGGTAAGATACAAAATCATTCGTAAAACTTAGTTTATTTTTTCTAATAAAGAAATGTTGAAACTGACTTTGGTCAACATAGAAAAATTTTAAAATAGAAAAATTTTTTCATAGAGTCGTTTTTTCATAGAGATATGCAGAATAGAGAAATATTAAGGAGGATTGTATAGTTATGGAGAAATTTCATAATATAAATATGTTAACACCTAATTCTATCATATTATAGTAAATTTTCTAGAGACTTAATTTTCATAGAGATATATAGTATCGAGATATTTTGGACATGAATTATTTTAGCATATATTTATATTTAATAGAATAAATTTACACAGAGATAATTTTACATAGAATTATTTTGCAACATAAATGTATTTAATATTGATATTTTCGCATTGAAATCTATTTAAGAGAGATGTATGTTGGTAGATTACTAAAAGTAGAAAAGGAAAAAGTACGCTTGTAACCAGGTACGGTATGAATACTTGGCGCTGATTGCACTATTTTAATACAGGTGGCACCAATACTTCATGCTAAAAAGCTACCTGATACAAGCGACAATTCATTTATTCAATGTTTATTAATTTAATTAATTAATTTTTTTTTTTTTTTTAGTAAATTCTATAAAATAAATTATAGTTGCCATAAATTATAAAGTTAATCGTTATTAATCATCATTAATGTGTTAAATATTTATTAAAAGAAGAGTTTAAAAGTGTTACAACAGAATTTATAAATGAATTTAATAATTTTCTCAAACAATTTTTACCGAATTTATTTTATATCAGTACCATGGAACGCAAAACTTGAAAATTGTTTCTCGTTTTTGACGCTTTCAAGTTGTAGTAAAATCCTCTCAGATTTTTATTTTTACAGTAAAATAGATAAATAATGTCCATAAAAAAATTGAAAAAGTTTAACTTCAAAATCTTAAAAGTTTTAATAAAAAAAATCACAGTTAGAACGGAATCACCCATATAATCATATACTTTATCAAAAATCGAATAAATAGTTTTTTATTATTCTGAGAATTTTAGTTGATCGATAATATTAAATTATTTATATCATTCTTTCATTTATTGAGGTAGGATTAAGTAGAGATTTAAATTTATTTAAAAATTAAGAGATATGTATTTAATATGTTGTGTTTATAAATGTTATATAGAAATGCAAACGACATGGTCACAGCCATTATATTGCTTTGCTAAGATTATTTTATAAATCTCGCACACGTCTTAACTTATAATATGATAATATATGTATAATATAATATAAGGTACCATGAAATACATATGGCCAAAGATCAGTATGAAAAACTATCTTTTGCAATAAAGTAGTTATGATTAAAATTAATTGTGACAAATATTCACCAGTAACTACTGAAAATATTATTTTATACTACATTCAATCATAAATTTTTGAATGCTCATCTATTAATTGTACAGATTAAATCGACTTAATTTTTTTTTTAATCGGTAAATTAATATTGATTGATAAATGAGTTGCTAATTATTCTTGACTTTACATGCTTCCAAATATTTTACGTCCTTTAGTAACAGACATGGAAACAACGACAACACTTAATATAAAAAAGACTAGCCCTAAGATGGTAGTGAGGGCACGACACCATTGTCGTCTACGTTTAGCGCGAGCAATTAAGCGACCTAATCTTTCAGCTCTATGACCGTCTAATGTAAAATCTAAGCTTTTATTAAAAACATTTATGCCTTGATTCCAATTAGCTTTATGTGACGAGTTTCTTACTGCACCATAAGAAGAACTTTCATCACTGAGGTCCAGCTGCTAGAACAAATTATTGTTGAATTTAATAAATTTTATGTATGAATGTTAGGGTGGTTCGTTTAGAACTACTTTTTTTTTCATTGCCACTTCAAAATATTATTGTAGACATAGTCCAGTCGAGTTAGGCCCAAAAAGTAACCCTTGCTAGTCATAATTCCTGGTCACCTAATTTTTTCGCAGAATGATTCCAAATATGCTAAAAGTACGACAACTGAAAAAATCCAACAAAAAAGTGCATTGCAAATATGTTTTAGGTAGATTCCTTTAGAAATACATGTATGTATGCATGTATGTATGTATGTATGTATGTATGTATGTATGTATGTATGTATATATATATATATATATATATATGTATGTGTGTGTATATATATATATATATATATATATATATATATATATACAATATAACGCGCCTTGTCATCATGATAGCACCCGCAATTCTTAATTGATCTTAATGAAATTGTATACCCTTATTTATTGGACGATTACCTTGATCAAGTTCAAAGATGAGCCCAATCGGTTGATTAGTTTAGAAGTTGTGGGTGTTTGAAATTTTTTCTGATTTTCATAAAAATGAATTTTCTGGCTTTATCCTAAAATAACTTTTGAACCGAAAATGATAACTCAGTTATGTTAAAAGTATCTCAAAATTTGAACGATTAGCTTTAATTTTCACTGTAATACTTGATTTTTTGAAACATCTTTTCTAACAATTTGATGATATCGAAAATTTCAAAAAAAATAAAAAAGCTTATTTTTCTAGCTTAGTCTTCTAATAACTTCTAAATAATCAGGCATAACCCATTGCCTCAAAATTCGTGTTTAAGCTTACAAAATAAGTATTAATTACACTATTGTAGCTTTATTGTATTTATATATTTAAGAAATCTACCTTTCCATTCCGGGTGAGGCCGGACGGCTCTTTTTTTTATAACAAAATTATCAAAATTCCGGTTTTACGCAAATATTTAACAAACTCTAGCACATGGATAAAAAAAACCTTAATAAAATTTAAAGAAAAAAAAATAAAATGAGCTTATATTTAAGTTTCTACGTATAGGCTCATTTTATTTTTTTTTCTATAAATTTTATTAAGGTTTTTTTTATCCATGTGCTAGAGTTTGTTAAATATTTGCGTAAAACCGGAATTTTGATCGTTTTGTTATAAAAAAACATATTTGCAATGCACTTTTTTGTTGGATTTTTTCAGTTGTCGTACTTTTAGCATATTTGGAATCATTCTGTGGAAAAATTAATCGGCCAGGAATTATGACCATCAAGAATCTTTATCTCGACTGGATTAACATTGAAAAAAAAAATTCCCTGAAAGTTTCAGCTCTTAATTTTAATTTCAAGTACATTACATTTGATTTTGAAGTTTTCCCATTGAAAATACATAGGAAAGTTTGGATTTTTTTTTCAATTTTGTAGATAATTTAATACTCTTCAAAAGTATCTTTAGTAATTTTACAGAGATCCGAATGGTTTTTTCTGCATTGGATCACGAAAAAAAATAAACTTTAAAAACTAATGTTTGAAATTATAACCCGGAACGCAGTTGTCAATATGGGGAATTTTAACATTCCAAATAATAAATTTTATAATAGGTAGCGTCGATTTTCTAAGTATCACTTACGATTTTTAAAGTTCAAATAGTAATTTTTCTTGCATGGACAATAAATTTTAATATTCATTCTATAATTATTTACGTTTTAATTTATGAATTAAAGAATCACTATTTAGAATGATAATATTTACTGATCACTTTATTATTATTTTACCTGTCACTTCTTAATTTATATAGTTCATTTTTTTCCGTGTTCTGAAAATAATTTCTTTAATAATATTTTGGGTTTTTCGTTGATATGATCTAAATAACTAAATTTACAGTGAAAATCTAGATAACGATTTTTTAGTAAATTTGATTCTCTACAAAAAAGGTCCTCTTAGTTACGTGGCCTAAGTTCTTCGTTCAAGCGATATATTGATATATATAGGGATTTTATTAATTTTATAAATGAAAAATTTGTCAACGATTTTTCTGATGCTTATCAAATTCAGTCCTTCGTATTTTCATTAATGGGTTAAGTTATAAAAAAAAAATCGGTTTATCGGTTGACTCTGCGGGCTAGCCCCAAATTTTTCCGTTCATTTCGAGCTTCTTGAGCTCGAAAATACTTTTGTATGCCGTTGTTTTCGAAAAAAAACGTTTTTTACCATTTTTTTCTCCCACGATATTTCATTGACAAATGATTTGATTTTTATGTTTGAAGTAGCAACCGACTCGTTTTGATAAAGTTTAAAGCTGATCAGATTTTGAAATCATTTGGTTCAGTTGTTTCAAATATATTCGCAAAATACTATTTTTTATCATTTCTATTTCCCGCGATAACTCTGGAACGAATTATCCGATTGAGATGGCTAAGGTGCCAATCGACGCGTTTTATTAAGTTCTAGAGCTGATTAGATTTCGAAGTCGATCGTAAAAGTCATTTCTGAGAAATCAATAAAAAACAAAAAAAAAAAACCTTTTTTTTTCGTAATTCGCAAATATTTTCGAGCCTACTTGATCAAAAAATCTGAAATTTTCAGAAAAGTTGATGGCCAACAAGCTCTTTCGATTGCCGCCTTAACCATCCAAATCGGTTCATTAGTTAAAAAGTTATAGACCGGTCACACACACACACACACGCACACGCACGCACGCACGCACGCACGCACACGCACACACACACAGACGGACATCGTTCTAAAAATAGTCAGAATAGCTTCCTAAGGCCTCAAAACGTTGACATCTGATGAAATTTCAATTTTCGCAAATCGGGGTGAAAACAATAACTTCCCGAAATTTTTGAAAATCATCGATTTTCTTAGCGGAAAGTTAAAAATCGATCTATCAGTTGATCTTACGGGCCAGCCTTAAAACTTCCCGCTGTTTTCGAGCTCCTTGAGCTCGAAAAAATGTGTGAATAAATTTTCGAGCTCGGATATACTTTTGCATGTCGTTGTTTTTGAAAAATAATGTTTTTTACCATTTTTTCTCCAACGATATCTGTCGAACGAATTGACCGATTGAGACGGTTAGGTCAACAATCGACGCGATTCATTGAGTTCTAGAGCTGATCAGATTTTGAGATTCATTTATCAAGCCGTTTTTGAGAAATTTCAAAAGAACTAAAGAAATATTATACTACATACCTAGGCCAGTAAAACAAAAGAAGTCTCAGATTACATGTAATTGTTGGCCGAGGCTTCGCAGCGGCCCGAAAGTTTCTACTTTCCGGCCGTAGGGAAGAAAATAGGATTTTTTAATTCTTTTGTTCATGGTTTTTCTTGAACAAAGGAACCGATTTTGATGATTGAGGGGCATTCGACGCGACTTATAAAGTTTGAGAGCTGATTAGATTTTAGAATCGATCTATTGAGTACATTAAAAGTTATCTGAAAAAAACTTTTTTGAAAAAAATTAATTTTTGGAATATCTTCGAACGCACTTCGCCAATCAAGCTCAATTTTTTACAGCTTTTAGATATTAACAAGCCTCATTGAATGACACCTTGACAATCAAAATCGATTCATCAGTTCAAAAGTTACAAATATTTACATACGTACATACGTATGTACATTCACACATGCGTACACTCGGACATCATCGTGAAATTAGTCAGAATAGCTTCGTAGAACCTCAAAACGTCAAGATCTGATAGAAATTCAGTTTTCGAGAGTCGGACCGAAACCAGTAACTTCTCGAATTTTCGAAAATTTTCAATTTTCTTAGCGGGAAGTTAAAAAAATCTGGGCGTTGGATGGCCCTGTGGGCTAGCCCCAAATCCCTGATACTTCGCACTCAAAAGGACTCGGGTTCGAATCCAATTGCCAAACGATAATTATTTTATTCTTTTACTAGCCGTTACCCGCCTGCTTCGCTGGGCATTTTGTAATGTTAGATGACTCTACATAAAGTTGCCACTTCTCCAGTTTTGATCGGGAGACTCCCGAAATCGCGTAATGTTTTCCGATCCCTGATTTAAAAATAAAATCTCCCGAATTCCGTAAATATAATTTTTGTTAAACAGAATTAATTGATTTTTCTATGATGTCTATCATGCTCATGTTGTAAGTTCCCAGAGAGAAAACTACGACGGGCCCGGGCATGGCCCAGGCTTGGCCCAAGAATGTAGAACCTTGGCCCAAGATTGTAAGCCAGCCTTGGTAGGACTCTGGAATGATAACACGGGGCCCGACTTGGTTGCTAGACTTGGCCCGTACTTGGCTGCCAGGCCTGGCCCATGCTTTGTTTCCAGTCCTGGCCCAGACTTTATTGCCAGACCTTGCCCATCGAAGAAACGAATAAATTTAATTTTAAAAAAATTTTATTATTATTAACCTCGCAGAATTTATGATCATTAATGTTTAAATTATCTAAAGGAGGTAAATGATGTGAAAAAAACTCGGTGAAAATTCTGCTGGGTTCCGGGCACGAACTGCCGACCTTCCGATTGCTGAGTCCGAACGATAGCTACTGGACGAACCTACTAATGTTGAACTGCTACATTAATATGATCTACTTATTAAACCATAAGTATAACCAAACTTTGGTAATCCTACCTTGGCCCAAGACTGGCTTCCCATTGGATGGCCAAGGCTAGGTTACCCAGTCTTGGCCCAAGCTCGGGTAATAATTGTAACGGCCAGGACTGAGTACCCAATCTTGAGCCAAGCATGGGCCACTATAGGTGTGCCAAAACTAGGTTCCCCAGTGCTGGGCCAAGGAGGGCCCCGTCGTTCAACTCTGGCAGCTCCTACATGGGTTATTCAACAATCTGGGCAAAAAATAAAACTTGTTTTAAGCTCGCTTTACCTAATTTTCTTTTGAAGTTACCTATTTTCAGATAAGATCTCGACTTTTTCGACTTAAATTCAATTTTTCTCAACTTTTAGAGCTTTTTTGATCTTAGTTTGAACTCCCTAATTAAAGAAAACGATTCATTCAATGTTAAATATATATTTATATAGTATAATTGAATCATTTTGAATTATTTTGAATCGTTTTTTTTTTTTTTAATCAGGCTTATTCATCTTCACGCCGTGCAAAACAGTCGTTCCCCTTAATTTTTACTTTCTGAACCAAGTCGAAAAAAAGTTATTTATTCGCCTTACTTTAGACTTGCTAAACCAAGTTAAAAGCAAAATTTATTTTTTAATGTAAAGTGTGTTTTTCATATTTCACTTTAGTTTCAACGTTTTCACCTTATAATTTAACTTATATAAGTCAAAATCAAGTCAATTTCGACTTGATTTAAACTTTTTCGTCACAAATCGTGACTAAGTAAGTCAGTTAGGCCGAAACCAAGGTGAAAACTCAATGTATTTCATACCTCCGCAAAAAAAAGTCAAGTTTGTCTTCGAAGACTAGAAATTGTAGGAAGGTGTAGTAGTTTGCTCCAAATGAGGCATGCCGAATGTCAAACTTGTGGCAAGTGAGGCATCCAAACAAGGCCGATGTTTGGGAAGTAACGCAGTTGCGAGACTCAGGGTTACTTGGCTTCCGAATTCGGCGGCAGTTTGGAAGCCACACTTGCTGAAAGGTCCTAAGTGACTCTCAAGCGACCGAGCATAAAAATTTAAACTAAATTAAAAAAAAAAAAAAATACTCGATTTTTGTATTTTTTGTTAAATCATTTTGGTTCTGCGGGAATCATCAGTTATGTGATTAATTTAAGTCCTAATCTAGTAGAATTTTTTTATTTCGAGAAAAAACACTATACTTATCAACTATCCACGCAGCTTTAGTGGGATTCGAACCCGGGACCTAACGAACGAAAGACCGACGCACTAACGACTAGGTTACGCTACCGACAGTGACTACTAGGTTTACTTGTGCTATATGATATTGAAAGAATACATCACTTTTAAAACAGCAAAATATGATTGAATATCTATTATTAGTAATAACAAAAACATTTCTTATTTTTTTTGTCCACTATAAAATCAGGTGAATCAGTAATTGTGATATGTGTAATTTTGATTATATAGTTTTGTATAAAATTCTTTAAAAAGCATATAGGCTCTACCCCCATGAAAAAAGTATATAAAAAAATTATATGTTAAAATATAAAAAAAAATCTATTTTTCATATAAAAAAAATTTATTAAAAACATACAAATATATATAAAATACGTATAAAAAATATATATTTAAAATAGCTAACTTTTAGCCGATTTTCGTATATATTTTATATATCTCAAATATATCTTAGAATATATAAAAAATATGAAAAAAATATACTAATCATATATTTTAAATCTATAGAAAATTCAATTGCAAAAATATAAAAAATAATATAAATAAAAATAAAAAATTTTTTATTATATTATTATATTTTTTATGTTTTTTTCACCTAGGTTGTTGGTTGGATTAAAAATATACTTTTTATATAAAGTTTTTATATTTCTTTTTCTTTTATTATTGAAGAAACATAAAAAATTAATCAAATAAAGTTGCCAATTAAATAGAAATTATCCAGCACTAGTATTATAAGTAGATAAAAAAAATTATGAGTACACGTGAAAGATTTACATTCAAGTATCGAAGTTCGGCTTGCCATAGATGTCCCTAGTTCCCCTTAAGCTTGGCAAGCCAACTTTGAGAAACCTTTGGAACGCCTAACTTGCAGGAAGTAACGACAACCCTTGTAGGAAAAAAATATTGACAACGGGGCCAGTCTTGGCACAATACTGGGCTACCGAGGCTCGGCCTCCCAAGGTTGGTCCGAGATCCGACCAACGTTCAAGTGACGAACCTCGGTTCGCCAGCCATGGGCTAAGATTCAGCCAATACTCAAGTGACAAGCCTTGGTTTGCCAGTCTTAGGCCAAGATTCAACAGACATTTAATTGACAAGCCTTGGTTTGCCAGTCTTGGGCCAAGATTCAGCAGACATTTAATTGACAAGCCTTGGTTTGCCAGTTTTGGGGCACGGTTCAGCCAATACTCAAGTGACAAGCCTTGGTTTACCAGTCGAAATAACAAATGGTACCTAAAAACTTCTGGCTTTTGTGACTAGCGTAGCAGCCTAGTGGATAAGACGTTTGCCTACCAGCCTTTAAGGACTAGGTTCGAGATCCAGCAAATGCAAAAAAAAAAATTAGTTTCATCGATCCACCTGATTTTTCTTTGTACAAATTTATTTCCATATGTTACCATCACGAACATGTCTACAAATATTTTTTTTTTAAATTTATTTTCAATAAGCATAGGTGCGTATTTAGCAACAGTCGTGGCACAATACTGGCTCTCGATATTGGGCCAATACTAAGACGCAGTCTTGGCACAGCGCTGTCACCCAAGCTTAGCTCGTTGTTATCATTTCGATGCTTAGACAGACTTGGACCAAGGTTGGATTTCAAGCTTTCCCCAGAGTTAATAAGTCTAGCGCCAAGTAAATATCTGTAACTTTTGAACGGATGAACCGATTCTGATCGTTAAGGTGTCATTCGACGCGGATTATAAAGTTCTAGAGCTGATTAGGTTTTGGAATCAATCCATCGAGCAAATTAAAAATTATCAAAAAAAAAAAATTTTTGGAAAAATTTTATTTTTGAAATATCTCCGAACGCACCATATTGATTAAGCTCAGATTTTCACAGCTTATAAATATTAACAAGGCGTGTCGAATGACCTCTTATCGATCGAAATCGATTAATCTGTTCAAAAGTTACAGATATTTACATACGGACGTATATTCACATCTACATACACTGGGACATAATCGTGAAATTAGTCAGGATAGCTACCTAGAACCTCAAAACGTCAAGATCTAATAGAAATTCGGTTTTTGGAATTCTAACCGAAACCAATAACTTCCCGAATTTTTGAAAATTTTCAATTTTATTAGCAGGAAGTTAAAAAACAATTATAACCCATCATTATCCCATTACGAGACTAGGCTCAAAATTCATGTTTTGGGGAGTAATATTTTTGAAAATTTTTTTTCAAAAATCGAAGGATACAAACAATCTTAAAATCGCTGTTTTAAGTTTAAAATAATAAAAAAACAATCGAATTCATAATGAATACTTTTTTGCATGAATTTTCTAGAAAATTCAACAAGAAACACGAATTTTGAAAGAAAAAAGACCCAAATCGAACAATTTTTCACTAAGTTATGGCTATAAAAAAAAAATCTCCGAAATCTGAAAATATTCATATCTCCCGATTGGCTAGATGAAAAAATTTGAAAAAATTCATTAAAACCTTTTTATAGTGGTACAAAAAAAGTGACCCAATTTCAGCCAAATCGGAGATGCAAAATCCATTGGTAGGACGATTTGGCATGGAATTCCCCATATACATATATCATTGAATAAATCGTTTCGTTTAAAAACGTCTCAAAATTTCGGCTTGGTAAACTAAGTTTAAATCAAGTTTTATATTTGAGCCGGGAATCAATTAAACTAAAAATACAAAGATAATAGATAATTTAACTTAAGAAATGTTTGAACTTATTCAATTTTATGTATTGTTATCTATTTTGACGAAAAAAAAATAATAATGTTTCAATTTATTGTTAATCGTTGAGATTTTATTTAGTGAATAAAGTGTATGCATCTATCTTCCGAATGTTTGGAACTTTGAGGTGGCAATCCCAAGTCTATATTTTGTTTTGATTATTGATATCACTATCCTAGCATATACCGTTGAAACATCAGTAAATATTCTTATTCTCTTGCACTTTTCTATGTAAAAAAAAATGTAAATAGTAAAACCACAGGATAGAGTCAATTGATAATATGTACTCCGGCTAGCCCCATAACAGTCGGCCCTAACTTTATTATGAGGCAGAGGTAGAAGAGACATTCCCTCTCCTACGCATGCGCACTACACCGCTTGCCCCACTTCTTTGCGGCAAGGAAACACGCATCACTGAACACGCAGTGCTTATAAAAATCATTGTTTCTTAAAACTTTAATAACTTTATTTTAAATAAAGATATCGCAATAATTTTTTTTTGATAAGGGTCAAGTGTCTAGAGAATGAAACTCTGAAAACTTAATTGAAATCCAGTAGTTTTTCCGTGATGCGCGCACAACTGCAGACCTCTATCATTTTATTTATATAAATTTAATATTGCTCTTCAAATTATACAATGTTCACATCGTAATTCATATTAGGGGAGAGGGTAAGGTATTAAAACTTTTTTTTTCGTTTTTTTTAATATTTTTTAAACTGAATGCATGATATTTCAAGAATATTGTGTCAAAATTTCAAGTCGATTGGAGCAAAATTGACGAAGTTGACAGTATTTATATACCTGTCGGTTTTTATACCTATTCGACCCGACCACTTGTTCAGTGGCAGATTTTCACTCGCTATATAATACCTAATGTAACCTCCCAGTTATACTTATAGAAATTTCAACGTAAATGCAAACGTGTTTATACCTGTACTGCAAATTTTGTCAGTATGAGGTAAGCTGATAAAATTCGCTTATAGATGTTTTATACCAGAATTTTTAGCGTTCAAAATTTTAAAGCGTTTTTCCCACAACTCACGTTTTCAAAGTCCGGTGTCCATGATAACTTAAAAACAATTGCACTGATCCTTTTGAAATTTTGAACACTATATCTGTACATAATTTACGAGGTAACGCTTGAGAGATTTTTTGAAATTTATTAATAATTCGTACTTTTTAATAACAAAATGAGTCAATTTTTTCTCTAAAAAATCGTGTTTTTTCCCTTAAGGGTTCCAAAAAAGTGAAAAATTCGAATTTAGAAAAGCCCTCCCAGTGTTACCTGGGGAAAACTTTTATCTAAAGAAAAAACTTTGAACCCTTGATTTCAAATGATCCAGCACAAAGTTATGAGGAGCACCGCGATTCTACTTTTTTCTGAGGCGCGTCCGAGTAATTCATGCCATTGTCGTATTTTTCAATATTTTTTCGTGAAAATTTCACAAAATATTCTTCGAACACCATAGTTAAATGTACCATTAGTTCGAATAAAGCGATTTTAACTGTGTCGTTACAAAAAATTCTCAAAAAGATCTTTTTTTGTACGAATTAACCTTACCGGTTTTTTTTGAAATGTTGATTATAGGAACGGCACCCATGTATTTTATGGTAATCATTCCTATAATTATGGGAATAATTCTCATATGGTATCGAAATAGTTCCTATGTAATCATGGTAATCGTTACCATGTAACTATGATAATGGTTACCATAATATTATGGTAATTGTCACCATAATATTTAGAAATTATAATAAATTTTTTTTTTGTAATAAGCATTTTTTTTGTATACTTAAAATTTTGTAATATTTTGTAATATACAAAAAAAACGCTTCTTACAAAAAAAAAAAAAAAATTATTATAATTTCTAAATATTATGGTAATCGTTACCATATTATTATGGCAACGGTTACCATAGTATCATGGTAATAATTCCCATACATTATGGTAACCATTACCATAATATGTTGGTTATGTTTACTATAATATTATAGGAATAGTTACCATAATATATAGGGCTTATTCCATATACACTTAGGAACCATTACAATAGGGTAATAGGATCGGTTACTATTTGCTTATGGGAACAATTCCTATGAGTATGGGAATCAGTATCATGATTCTTTCACATGCGATATGAGAACTGTTACCTTAATGATAGGAATTTTTCCCATACTTATGGGAACTTTTCCCGGAAAGTATGGGTCTATATCCCATAATCCCAAGTAATCATTACTATAACGGTATGGGATGATATTTCATAAACGTACTAGGAATAGTTACCATAATTTTCTTTCCATGTATTATATCTGATTAAATCTGACCGGATATAAACGGTGGTTGGCCAGATACAATGAGATCTGATCATGTCTAAATATTAGATCTGATTAGATATAATTATATCTGGTCAGATCTTAATTATTTTCCCCGGATAGAGCTGATTAAAATTTGGAATCGATCGGGTCAGTCGTTTCGAAAATAATTGGAAAAAACCGGTTTTCACCATTTCTTTCTCCCGCGATATCTCTCGAACGCATTAACCGATTGAGATGACTAATGCGGTAATCGACGTGTTTTATCAAATTCTGGAGCTGATTAGATTTTGGAATCGATCGTTTAAGTCGTTTCTGAGAAAACACTAAAAAATTAAAGAAAAAAAATTTTTTTTTTTCGTAATTTGCCAATATTTTTCAGTCTACATAATCAAATGATCTGGGACATCATTCTGAAAATAGTCAGAATTGCTTCCTAGGACCTGAAAACGTCGACATCTGATGAAAACTCGATTTTCGAAAATCGGAGTGAAAATAATAACTTCCCGAATTTTTGAAAATTTACAATTTTCTTAGCGGGAAGTTAAAAATTATTTACTGATTTAAAGTTTGAATTTTTAAAGAAATTTGGTCGAATTTTCAAAAAAATATTTTGTTTACAAAATTAATAAAATCCCTTTAAAATCACGTGAACGAAGAACTTGAGCCACGTAACTAAAAATACCTTTTTTTGTAGAGAATCACATTTTCTAAAAAAATCATTGTTTGCATTTTTATTGTAAATTTCGTTATTTAGTTAATATTAACTAAATACCCAAAATATTATTAAAGAAATTATTTTCAGAACCAATATAGAAGAAACGATTACAGTATTAGTAAAATTACTAAGTAGACTTATAAAGAATATTAAATTACCTACAAAATGACGCAAACGGCGACCCGATAACTTGAAATGCAGCTGATCTATAAAGAATTAAAAAAAAATCCTAACTTTCCTATGTATTCTTGATGGGAAAACTCCAAAATCAAATTTAAAGTGCTTAAAATTAAAATTAAGAGTTGAAACTAGCAGGGAATTTTTTTTCAACGCCTACAACAATATATTGAGGTCGGAGTGAAAAAAAAAATAGTCGTTGCAAATGGACCACCCTAATGAATATTAATAGTAAAATCATAAATTTCGAATAATAAATATTTACCGTAGAATATACTGGTTCATCAGAATTATAACAAATTTTATCCTGTGTGTGTTCAATTCTAGGAACCATCTTGTTATGTTCTATATCTTGCAAATTATCACGTATTTTAATTAATCTATTATCATCTTTATCATTAGTATTTTCGACACTTTTGGTATTATAATTAGAAACCGTATGTGCAGTATGTATACTATTGCAATGAGGCACAAGAAAAATCGCTGGTATTTTATTACACTGTTCGTGTTTGCGATGTTTCTCTTGAGATTTAGCAACAGACTTAAGTAAAAGTGTTTTTCCTTCATGAAGACACTGATAAGATGTTTTAAAAGATGGCACAGATGGATTAGCGTATCCTGGTTTACTGTATAACTTTAAATTAACAGGATTAACAGTTACTGAATCTTTACCAATGACGCTGGATGAAGATGATGATAACCGATAGATGTGTTCTTCACTTGAAATACCAGTAGAAGTTGTACCATTTGTTTCAATTCCTTTTTGCACAGTACGCGAGATATCACGAAGAATTTCTTCAGGCGTCATGTCGGACTCACCGTCAGTGACAGAGTTGAGGGTCCGTGAGAGCTCGAAGAGGACGTCTTGTGCCGTATGGGCAGAAGGCTGGCAGTCTTGCCAAGCATTGCGACATCGACTGGCGTACGTGTAAGCGCGAGCGTAACTGCAACTGGCAGATAAGCCCTCGCAGTCGAGTGTCTCGCAACCAACTAAGTGTAAATCTCTACGATAAATAGATGAACAAGGCCAAATAGGACGTGGTATTGCTTCTGCTTCATGAATTACTGCTAGACCGAGAGTGGCCTCCGCTCCAAGTGTCCCAACTGCGGAATTTCGGAGGACTGAAGCACAGCATGTAGAATATGAACCAGCGGAGAGTGGCGGCGAATGGCTTGAATACCCGGAACTCGTTGAGTTGCGCCATCTCTTAAGATTATGAAGGGCAGCCGCACCTCCGTTTACTAATTGGGATACTTCCGCATCTATTGCTTCCTGTTCAGACCTAAAATTACATATTAATAAAATCTATGTTGAATCTTTATCAATTAATAATTTATATGCCTCAGTCATCAATTATATAAGTCACCTCGTTAGAATATAAACTGATCAAGTTTATATTACTTTCTATAATCATCTTGATTTAAGTGTATATACATGGTAGACTCCAAAAAATTCTTCACCTACATTTCGTAGTGTGACTAAGTCTGATCGTTAGATTCGACTTTTTAAAAGTGAAAGGAATATGTATATACATATATACATACATACACGTCACCCTATCTTACTAATAATATTCTTGGCTCACCACTCGACGTCACAGCGATGGTAGTCCTGATGAAGTTGTGGCGTTAACCCGACTCCATTGTTTGTGGACTGGCCAGCAGTTGGATGTGTCTTGCCACACCGGGGCATTCCCTCATACGGCACCACGCTTTTTACACTTATACGTCAATGCCACTAGACCGCATGGACTTGATGCAGGTTCATCCAGTGTCAGTACCCACTTTAACATTCTCCCTCCTCCAAGGACTGTCAGTCAACTTGGCCTGCTGCTAACCGCAAGTAGCCCATTATTATCCACATCCTTTGTTTTTCTTTTTTTACACGATTTTTGTTTATCTGCTCTAAATAAACTCTGGAATAAGATTAATTGTAACAATAATTTTATGCATTTGTTATTAGAGTGTATTGAAAAAAAGAGAATAACAAGCCATTAAATAATTTAATAATCACAAGAGTGGGGTCGTTCATAAAATACGTCACCCAAAATTTTACCTTTTTAAATCTCTCCCTACTCTTCGTCACATTTTCTGCGATCCCCCTATCAATGTTGTGTCAAAAATGATAGTTCCCTTCTCCTGTTATGACGGAGATATGCATAGAAATATTTATATACTTACAAATATGAAACGAATGACTTTCTATCATAGCAAAAAAAAAAAAATTAAATTAAAAAAACCCGAGAGAAAATTTTTTAAAATTGTTGGATGAGTTATGAACGTCACGTTTCCTTAGACCTCCCAACCCCCCTTGTCATATCTTGTCACAGTAAGCGACACCCCCTCCTTCCTCATAAATGCGAACGTATTTTATGAACGGGTCCTGTAGCATCATCTTGAAAAATAAATAGCGTCTTGTCATTCGTTAAAGTATCTAAAAACTATATATGTACAAGTTTTTTTTTCCCAACCGACCTGTTAGTAATTATAATTGATTGTTGTGACATAACGATAGATATAAGTATCTAATGAAAACTAAATACACGATATTAGTTTCCTTGAAGCCCCATAGCGTAAGCTAGTGTTAAACAAAACGAATAAACATGAATTATTATTGCATGATACCGACGAGGCTATAAAAAACAATTACGAAATTTCTCTGTGTTTAGAATGACACAAGAGTATAATAAATAGTAGTGTATATATTATATATACACTATACCTGCTACTGAGCAGGTAGTGCATAGGCATCATTTGTATCGTGATGATGAGGATAAGATATATCAAGAGTTACTTGACATCCGCTGAATTTAATCGGGACCTCGGCGGTGGCCGTATAAACTTTCACGTTGTCTTGTTGTTGATGTTTACGTTATTACATAGTGGAGCCAAGGAATGTCGATGGGCGCGAGGGCATTTGGCAAAGGCCGTCTGCATGGTCGAAGTAACCTGAGCGCTCTAGCGAAAACTCGTTACAGGAGTCACCTGAATGCTCTCGAAAGTCCAAGCCTATAAAGAAACTTAATGATTAAGACGTAATAGTGAGGGGTATTACGGACATTTTTGCGTTCGTGGTCAAGGTAGATGACGTGGTCATACTACATTACTATTCTACTGTATTCATAATATATTTAGGACAAAGCTAAAGTGGTAAAACATCTGGTTATTAATTTAATTTTTTTCTGTTCAATTCTGTTGACATAAATGATAATAAACTGATAATAATTTCAGATTAAAAATTATTATTGTTACAATGGATAACTTAATTTATGTAATGTAAATATATGTAAAAAATTAGTTCTATTTATGTAAAAGAAACAGGTTGTTACAAACTAATAAAAAGCAGTAGTCGTTCATAGTTATTTTAAGCAATACTTTTTTTCCTGAGCAATACTACTTGATTAAATCCGGGTGTCGATCGAACTAGCCAACTAATATCTTGTAGACTTTATTTTGTACTACTTTGGCTTTCACTATTTTAATAGACTTAATGACTGCCAATGCATTGCGGGAATATCGATCATAATAATAATATCAAATAATCAATTGGTACGAAAATATAGAGAATATGTCCAAACTTTAGTAATTACATTTTTTTTGCTTTTCAGTATCTCCTCCCAATATGCTACGGTATTCGATTGCGTATTCATGCGTATACGAAAATAACGTTGGGAGTAAAATCAATAAGGCCCATCGGCGCCCCGCAAGGTCGAGCAAGTTGAAATATCTCTGAAGATACATCGCTGCTGTTCGGGCAAAATACGGAGGCGTGAAAATAACGTAACTTTCACTTCTCTTGAAAATATAAATTTAAGTACAATTTAACTTTTATTTTGTATATCAAAATTTAATTGTTAACAAAAGTAAAATCAAGATCTTGTGACAAATAATTTAAATTTTAATTCTTCTAAATGAATTATAATTATATACCAATTTATTTGTATTATCAATTGTGTATTATTGGAATTAATTAAATTTATCCTATAATTTTAATTTAAATATTTTTTTTTTATTTCATTAAAAAAAAAAAAATTTAATTTAAGTAAATGGAACAAAATGAAAAAATCATGAATTTATAAAAATGAAATATTATTTTTTCAGTTAGTCAATTGTACACCCAATGAGTTCCAGAAAAATATTTGATTTACAAACTTTCACTCGAGCGCTGCGACATGGTCGCACAAGTCAGGGACGTCCTTGTCTTGCAAAAGAAGACGCGGCTGTAAGTACTTATTCAGGCGCCATGCGTTTCATCGTAAAAAAAAAAAAAAAAAAAAATGAAAAATTTATGCAATCCTATGCAGCGAACATAAATAATAAATAAAAGGAATCAATTAATACCTACTTTTGAATTCTTAGAATAAAAAAAAATTTTAGTCAATGCCACTTTTATCTCTAAACTATTTATTAATATGAATGAAGTAACTGTAGGCTAATTTTGGTGAATTATAAATTAACATTAATCCTGATAAAATTTTAAAAGATATCTATCGTAAAGGATAGACTTATTCTCAGTAAAAACCAAATTAAAAATAGTAGATAATATACCAACGTAATCGAGATGAGTCAAGTGAGAGTTAAAAAAACATTAAAAGGTAGATGGAAGAAACGTGACAAAAGTTTGGAGAAAGTCATGAGATTATTGATTATCAACAGTGAGATCATACCCTAAGTAATTTGAAATTCAAAGCCATGAAAGTATGTACATATATATATATATATATATATATATATATATATATATATATCTACAGAGAGAGAGAGAGAGAGAGAGAGAGAAAATTAACATAAATTAATAATATATTTAACAAAGAGCACAAAGGGCCCTGATTAAAAAAAAAAAAAAAAACGATTAAAAATGACTAAAAACAATTCAAAAGGATTTAATTTTAATACTATATAGATATACATTCATCATTGAGGAAATCGTTTTGTCTATTCAGGGGGGTGCAATGACACGCTTTATCATGTAATATCTAAAATTATAACTTTTACAGCGGATATTAGTAATGTTTGTGTGAGGTTTATGGTAAAGTATTCAAGGAGCGATCACTGCTATTGCGTCAACAAGTACAAAGTAACGTCTACATGCTTGAATGAATACTCGATGAAATCGTCATCGAGGTAAAGGTAAGGCATATTTACATAGAATTTTATTATACTAGCACCTGTACGTGCAATTATTTACTAAAACTAGTAGACTTAAATAAATGTGTAAATTATGAATCTACTGTGATACAGGCAAGTATTTAACATTTAGCACTGTTACTTTTAAATTATAATATGTAACCTAATGTATGTTACGAATTAGAAGAAAAACATCATATAAGGTTGCAAATAATGTTATCAATCAGTGTATTAGTTTCATATAAGTACCTATTTCAGAAAACAGTGGCTGTCCTTTTGATGTAAAACTTTCACGCGCGTATAGCCGCGTTGTTTGCGCGCGGTCGATCTTGCACTCGCGGTTCTCTAAAAGAAACTGAAAGTCCCGTTTATCGAGGGACACACTGTCCACAAACTCAGGTCAGACCGGGCTTGTCGACACATTTCATAGCCGCTTGTTCGATTATATATACATATATAAAGAAGTATACGTTTAGTTGTTAAATTTTGAGATGTATCTTAATTATTAATGTAAACATTTTATAACAAAAGTGAACAATTAAAATATATTAATTATTCATTAAACCATCTATTACTATTTATTCATTAATTTGAATGTTCAGCTACCGTTTTTTTTATATTATAGAAGCAATACATCTTTGAAAAGAATGAAAGTCATTAAAACGTACTTTGGAAATAACAAACATGAAATAAATAAAATATATAAAAATAATTTTCTTAGGCTCTAGTCGACTGTAATCTTTGACAATACCGGAAAATAACTGGATGGCAGCACAATCCACGTACAATTATTGATAAGTAGGACAAAAGTCTTAGACACTTTCCAGAAGCTTATAAATATTATCGTCATGAGAAAATTATTATTAAATATATCGCATGTAACAAGTAGTTATAGAACATGTGTGAACCGTTTGAAAATTTTTATTGAGGTAAATCGTTTTGTATCTATCTATATAAATGAGTAAATACAATAAGCTTCTTGTGGTCTAATGACTTAATATTTTTTTATCGTGTAAAAGAAATGCTTCCGGATCTGTTAGGAAATTTTGAATTTACTTTCATTTTTAATATTAAATATCATTTCTCTAATGCTGATGCAACATCTGAAAGAAATTGACCATGCTCTCTCTTTTTTTATGAATATTATAAAATATAAAAAAACAATTATAATATATATATATATATATATATATATATATATATATATATATATATATATATATATATATTAGGGCGATTCGAAAAATAACAAATTTTTTTTTTCTCCTCGGAAACAGGTTCAAAAGTTTCATTTAGATATAAAAAGACGCCTGTGAAAATTAGAGCTCTTAATATTAACATTAAGAGGTTCCGCATTGCAATTTTTTATTTTCCATAATAAGAACAACATGGAAAAATTTTTTTTTGTTTCTTCTG
The DNA here is from genome assembly GCF_026212275.2 of Microplitis demolitor. NCBI lineage: Eukaryota > Metazoa > Arthropoda > Insecta > Hymenoptera > Braconidae > Microplitis > Microplitis demolitor. The sequence continues at coordinate 11,289,991 of NC_068551.1, forward strand.
ATTTTTATAACTAGCTAACCATGCATCATAGAAAAAATCAGCAGGCATATTTTTGTAGAGAATCGAATGCTCTACAAAAAAGTCTGTTTTCATTTTTTGATAAATTCATTTGTTCAAAAGTTATTCGAGGTTGAAGTTGAATTTATATTAAATTTTGAGATCTTTTTACTTTTCCTGCGAAACTATCAGACTTATCTCAAATTATTATAGGCCCTTTTTTGGAGACATTTTAATTTCTTACAAATTATTACCTACAAAGTTTTTTCGAATTCCGCATCGCTTTTTAGTTGTTTTCATTTTAATGTCAAGCTCTTAAAATCGATCAGAAGATTATTTTTTTTATGACGTTGAGATTAAAATGAAAATAACTAGAAAACAATGCGGAATTTGGAAAAACTTTGTGGGTAATAATTTGAAGGAAATAAAAATGTATAAATAAAAAAATCCTATAATATTTTGTGATAAGTTTGATAGTTTCGCAGGAAAAGTAAAAAGATCTCAAAATTTAATATAAATTCAACTTCAACCTCAAATAACTTTTGAACAAATGGATTTATCGAAAAATGATAAAAGACTTTTTCGTGGAGCCTTCAATTCCCTACAAAAATATGCCTGTTGATTTTTTCTATGATGCATCGTTAGCTAGTTATAAAAATCAGAACCCTAATAGTAGAAATAATCGAGGGCTGCCTAGATTACAAACTAGGCCCTCGCTAGCGATATCGAGGCAAAACTAGAAATCGCGCCACCTACAACTCATGCGTAAGTTTTGCTTGAACCAATATCCGTGTATGCTAGTATGTGTGTATTTTATTGTATACAGTAAAAGAAATCGATGTTTTTGTTATTACTTGATGATAAAGAACCGCTAAAATTTGATTCAGATTTTTAATATAAAATTTTTTTTATGTAATTATTGAATAAATAAAAAATATATGCTCAAACATATTAAAATGAAAATATTTTAAAGTTTACTTATTTATTAAAAAGTTCCAATCTTCTTTAGAAGTAGAGTTCAAAAAAACTAATTCATTTAAACGAGACCCAGTTAATCGACTACGCCGTTCTCTTTTAATGTCTTCTGCTTTTAAACACAAACGTTCCAATGGGACGGAAGTTGCAATAATACACAGGTATTTCATTGCAACATAAAATAAGTTTGGAAAAGCATTTTTCATAGACAGCCAATATTCTATTGGGTCACTTTCCATTGGAAATTCCAATGTTTAATTCACTCTAAAGTTAACCTAATGAAACGTATCACTTACGTATGACTATTAAAACACGAATTTGATTCACTTGATTAATAATGATTAATATCAAAGAACAGAATATTGTGAATAACTATGAATAGAAATATACCAAATATTAATGTCAAACTGACAAACAAAAGTGTAATGAAATGAGAAATAATTATTATTGGACACGCGTCAGTGGAAGGATTGATAGTAGCATTCAAAAAGTTAGGCTAGACAAATTAAAAGTACATCCGTTTTTTGTTTTAAATTTTTTTTAAAATTATTTCGATTTTTTTTTATTATAAAAAAAAAATCAAATAATCGATTCATCGGTACTTGAGAACATCGAGAAAAAATAATCGATTATAGAAAGAAAAACATCGATGTTCGATTAATCGATTTTTTTTTGCCCATCGCTAATACAGTGAATAACCTATTATATCTCAGTGTATAAATAAATACTTAATTTTAATAATCGATGCAATTGAAAGACTTGAAGATTGTCATTTAGATGATTTATTAAAAATATTACAATGTAGTGTACTTCCAGAAAAATATGTGATATTAAATCGTTCAATAATAATGATAGTTAATTAACGATATTAATGATATTAATGAAGTGAAGAAATAATAAATTCAATATTACCATAATTAATAAATGTTAAAATATTCAAATTTTAAAATATTACAAAAATAAATAAATTATATTGTACTGGCTTTTACAATATTTGTTTCATAAAAAAGTTTTTAAATTATGCAGATTATCAATAATTATTATATTTAAAATTAGTAATTTAATTATTACAAATAATTTCTATTTCAATTTTTCAAAATAATAATTTATAATAGTTTATTTGTATTTGATCAATTTAGAACCTACAATTGGAAATCATGATTTAGTATCGCCATTTTTTATTTGATTTCTAGGCAAACTAGCCTGGCGCTAGCCAGCGCCTCGATCTTATACTGGCTAGCACCTGGCTAAAATCTAGTAAAACTAGCCAGGCGCTAACTAGCGCCTTGAATTCATTTTTACTAGGGAAGACGCAAAATGAAATTTTTTCATGTTATTCTTATGGAAAATAAAAAAGTTCAATGCGGAACCTCTTAATGTTAATATTAAGGGCTCTAATTCTCACAGGCGTTTTTTTATATCTAAATGAAACATTTGAACCTGTTTCCGAGAAGAAAAATAAAAATTTGTTATTTTTTGAATCACCCTAATATATATATATATATATATATATATATATATATATATATATATATATATATAAATATATATACATATACATAGGTATATATTAGGGTGGGTCAAAAAAATCATGTATTTTTTTTTTTTACACTTACGATCAAAAATTGAGTTGCTGGACACCTTAAAAAAATTCTCACCAAATATGAGTTCTTAATTTTAATAGGAAGATCCTCCGCATCGCAGTTTTTTATTTTTTTCTCAGTCCAATAGAAAAAAATTTATACCTCATCATAAATTGATTGTACAAAAAAATGTTCAAAAAGAATTTTGTAGGAAATTGAATGCTCTACAAAAAAGGTATCTTACATTTTTTCCGTAGACCTCACCATTCCAATGATATTGATGATGTAAGTTTTATCATTTTAAGACAAAATTCATTATTGTTTATGAATTTTATAACTTGACAATAAATGACTATTATTGAATGCGCAATACTAATTTTTGTAGGAAATTAACTGCTCTATAAAAATGGTGTCTTATGTTTTGACGATTAATTTAAGCATTCAAACGATATTCATCATCAAACTTTAATGTGTACTGATTTTAAGAGTTTTTGATAAGATAATCAATAAAATTTCTATGTAATTTATAAGTTTTTAAAATTTACACGAATTTTAGTTTTTATCAGCTAAGAAACTTCAAAATATTTATCAAGTTTTTTTTTATGTGTAAGTATCTTAGTTTGCATTCAAAAAAATAAATTGTACATTATTTATCGCTTAGTTAATTATTTGTTGATAAAAAAAGCAAAGTTTTCAATATAAATGATACTATAATATGTTTCAGTTTTAGAGAAAAAAAATGTTCAATAAGTTATAAAAAAGTTTTTTATTTCAATTTTCAACTGAGTTGTTAATTTTCAACAATTTTTTATTGTAAGTAGGGTAATTTTTTCGATGCTCTTTAACAACTTGCAATAAGAAATGAAATACAAACCAAAAATTCTCTATAGAAGAAATTTTTCCTAGGACAATATCTAGCTATATTGGAAAAATTTTTATAGCCGTTTTGAAGACAAATTTGAAAAAAAACATAATCGTGATTTTTAATAATTAAAAATAAAATGTTTAGAATTATTGAAAAAAAATTTTCAAAAATTTTGAAAATTAAAGTCAAATAATACTTACATTAATGACGAAAAATGGAATTTGTATGAAATTCATCATTAGAATTGAAATTTTTCTGTGTCTCATCAAAAACTCTTAAAATCAGTACACATGAAAGTTTGATGATGAATATCGTTTGAACGCTTAATTTAATCGTCAAAACATAAGATACCATTTTTATAGAGCAGTTAATTTCCTACAAAAATTAGTATTGCGCATTCAATAATAGTCATTTATTGTCGAGTTGTAAAATTTATAAACAATAATGAATTTTGTCTTAAAATGATAAAACTTAAATCATCAATATCATTGGAATAGTGAGGTCTACAGAAAAAATATAAGATACCTTTTTTGTAGAGCATTCAATTTCCTACAAAATTCTTTTTAAACATTTTTTTGTACAATCAATTTACGATGAGGTATGCATTTTTCTTTATTGGACTGAGAAAAAAATAAAAAACTGCAATGCGGAGGATCTTTCTATTAAAATTAAGAGCTCATATTTGGTGAGAATTTTTGTAAGGTGTCTAGCAACCCAATTTTCGATTGCAAGTGTAAAAAAAAAAATAGTTGATTTTTTTGACTCACCCTAGTATACATATATATTAGGGTGGGCCAAAAAAAGAACTAATTGTTTTTTATTTAATTACCGTGAATATATTGTTAAAGATGATGAAAAAAAACGTCTGGTAAAGTTTGAGCTTTTAATATTAATATTAAGAGGTGGCACTTCGTGATTTTTGATCTCTCATTTAAATGACATGGAAAAAAAAATTTTAAGCTTGGAATTTTTTATCTCAGCAGTGGCTCATTGTGCAGACAAGGTCGAGAGATATGTTTGTAGGGAATTAAATGCTCCACAAAAAAAGTCTCTTATCATTTTTTGATAAATCCATCTGTTCAAAAGTTGTTGGAGCTTGAACTAAAATTTATAGTAAATTTCGAGATCTTTTTACATTTCCGGCGAAACTATCCGACTTATCACAAAATAACACGTGATCTTTTTTGTAGAGAATTTAATTTCCTACATATAAACTCTAGTAAAGTTTTTCGAAATTTCGCATTTTTAGGTAGTGTTTTTTAAAAATGTAAGTATTGCATTTGTCCTCATGGTTGATTTTTCAAGGAATTTTGTCATAACCTATCATAATTAGTTGAATAGAGTTCGAAAATACGATTCGTTGAAAAATTTATATATATATATATATATATATATATATATATATATATATATATATATATATATATATATATATATATACAGTCGAGTCTCGTTATGAGTCCGTGAACCAGGATTTCCACGGAAGACCTTCCCCCTCCACAACGTGAAAAAAAGTTAATTAATTTCAGAGTCTCGATATGAGTCCGTATATTCATGAAAAGAAATTAAGAGTTTGTTTATCATATTAGTCCTATTTACATGTAAGAAACATAACACTCAAGTCAAACTGACTCATAACGAGATACTGGAAACAATCACGTATACACTCACACGCTTAAAAAGTAGGGGAAGTTCAACTCACAACTGTCGCCTGCGCTGACAGAGTGGGGGTACACAAATTCTTAGAATTATATTCCCCTACACCCCTTTATGCGGGTTCATAACGAGACTCGACTGTATATATATATATATATATATATATAGACTTTTAAACCAAATGTAGTTTCTGACTCAGCTCGGCAAGCTGAGTTTAGATGTAGCAAAATTTTTCGAAAATTCCATCATGAGAACAAATACAATAGTTAGATTTCTATGAAATCTACTGAAAATTCGGGCGTGTGTAGGATTTAAACCGTGGACCTCGCGCTCCAAAGGTTAACCCGCTACCCGTTGACCTAAGAGATTGACTTGAGAAGTAAGTTTCGTATAAACTTCAGGTACAGTAAACTTTCTATAAAGTTTCGGTCTCGGGGGTAGGAAACTATTCAAAGTAGATCTTAAGTAGGCGTGGCTTATTTTTTATAAATCAATGAATCCAAAGCATGGTAACTCACCAATACACTGAAATAGTGCCCGGGAAATTCAAATATTCGTTTTGTAGTGATAACTCTTAAAAGGGCATAGCCGGATTAATATGGAAATTCTGCCCCCACGGCTTTTTTGACTCATACGTAGGGGGTCGATTTAGTGTCGAATGAAAATAATTCACCTAAATTTTTAGCTCTTTAACTCAAACGGTTTTCGAGAATTTCAAAAAAAAAATGTTTTTTCGAAATTACTTTTATTTTTATAATAAAATTTGGAATTAATCAATAATGATTTTTTTCTAAATAATATTAATAAATGATATTTTTTATGAAGAATTGACATTTTTTGTGTTTTATAATCTTTAAAGTTAATACTCCAAGCGGAAGCAGTTTACCCCGCTTTTACACCGATATTACTCCGCTTTTACACCGGTATTTTAACACTGCCGAATTACGACTCCTACTCCGGTGTAATTTCATTTTAACACTGAGCGGAGTTAAAATGAGTTTATTCTTAACACCGTTCTTTTGACAGTGTAGAGAATCAAATTTTCTGAAAAGTAGTTTCATGCATTTTTATTGTAAATTTTGTTATTTAGTCAATATCAACTAAAAACCCAAATTATTATTAAAAAAAAATTATTTTTGGATCCAATACAGAAAAAAAAAATAAGAATCCTAGTAAAATTACTGGGGAGACTTTTGAAGAGTTTTAAATTAATTACAAAATGCTGCAAACGGACCAGAAAACTTTTCATAGAATTTATTCATTCCTATAAAATCTCTATAGGAATTTATGAGAATCTATTGGATTCTAAGAGAATTTCTAAACAGGGTTAGCTATAGAGAATCAAAAAAAAGTTTTAACTTTCCTATGTATTTTAAATGGAAAACCTTGGAAATCAAATGTAAAGTAATTAAAAATAAAATTAGGGGCTGAAACTTTCAGGGAATTTTTTTCCGTGTCTACAACAACATTTTGAAGTGGGAGTGAAAAAATCAAAAGTAGTTGTTCCAAACAGAACACCCTAATAAAAATATGGATTGCATATGGACAAAATTTTCCTTATTTTCTGAATAATATAGATTAATATGTCTATTTACATGCAATTATTATATTTCATATATATTTTTATTTATTAATAAAATTTTTCTCTCTTGCAATATACATTTTATATAAGATCATAAACTTTAAAAATAATATTAATGTTTTCTAGTTTTCTGCAATATATATGTATATATATATCTTTGGTAAATTATCTGTGATAATTTGTTTAAATTTATTTTCATTGTGTTTTTGTAAATTATTTAGTTTTTCAGAGTATCAAGTTTACCATGAAGGGTGAGCAATATATCATCGTTCGTTGCCAAGTTATCATACTTTTATTTTTCGCTTGTTTTAAAGTTTGTTTAGTCAGAATTAAACATTCATTTATTTTTCAGATCATCTCTCAAAGATGAATTATTGCTAACTATATCAGAATGTTTGCATTTTAATAAAATTAATTCTACACTTTTCATTATTTATAATTTAAAAAAATCTGTTATATGCATGGTAAAGTTTGAATTTTTTTTTTTCATTTTATTAATTTAGCTTTGTAAGATGTAATCTTCCCAATTTTATTTTTTCGTCGATTCATAAGAAAGTTATAATGGATAAAATTATTATAAAATTTTAATTAAAATAAGAAGGCAAATTATTATCATAATTTATATAAATCACAATATACTACAATATATTTTCTCTAATAATAATAATGGTAATTATTTATTTATTGAATTGATTCAATTAAATGATTACAATAATAAATTCTTATTTTTACTGTTTGAATATTTGTTTAACCAATTAAAATTAATTAGTGTATTTAAAGTTCCTTATCAAAAAAATCCATGTGGGAATCCAGCATAAATTTATATATAGAAATAGATACCCACATTTTCCTACATAGATTCCTATTCAAATTTATAGGTACGTTTCTGTATCGATTTTCATACAATCTGATATAGATTTTTTGATAAGGTTATCATTCTTATAATTAATTTTGTTCATTTAAGGCTATTCACAAACAGTGCCCCCTCCCCGCTTTTCAATAATTTTTAATGACTTTCAACTCTGCTGCCTGATTTCAAAACACAGTAACTGACAAAAATAAAACTTTTGAAATATGGATTGAATGATATCCACAAGACCCCGCTGGAACTAAAAATACTAAAAAATTGAATTGAAAAAATGGTCTCTTATTGTGTTTTGAAATTGAACAGCCGAACTGTCTTAAGTGTGTCAAAAATTTATTAATTAATTAAAAAAAAATCTAATCATTAATTGAAAAAAAAGACAACGTAATCGTAATTTTGCTGAGACCCTTGTAAGAAAAAAAATATTGACAACGGGGCCGGTCTTGGCACAGTACTGGGCTACCCAGGCTCGCCCTCCGAGATCTGACCAACGTTCAAGTCACGAGTCTCGGTTCGCCAGTCTTGGGCCAAGATTCGGCCACTACTCAAGTGACAAGCCTTGGTTTGCCAGTGTTGGGACAAGATTCAACAGACGTTTAATTGACAAGCCTTGACTGCCAGTCTTGGGCTAAGATTCAACAGACATTTAATTGAAAAGTCTTAGTTTGCCAGTCTTGGGACAAGATTCAACAGACATTTAATTGGCAAGCCTTGGTTTGCCACTCTGAGAACAAGGTTCAGCCAATACTCAAGTGACAAGTCCTGGTTTACCAGTCTAAATAACAAATGGTATCTAAAAACCTCTGGCTTCTGTGTATAGCGTAACAGTCTAGTAGATCAGACACTAGCCTAGCAGCCATGGAGGACCAGGTTCGAGACTCAGCAAATGCAAAAAAAAAATTAGTTTCATCGATCTACCCGATTTCTTTATTGTACAAATTTTTTTCCATATGTAACTATCACCTACATGTCTACTAATCTTTTTTTTTTTTTATTTATTTTTAATAAGTGTAATGAGTGCTTATTTAGCTACAGCCTTGGCACAATATTGGCGGTCGAAATTGGTCCAAGACTCAAATGCAGTTTTGGCACAATACTGTCACTCAAGCTTGGCTCGATGCTATCATGTCGATGCTTAGACAGACTTGGACCAAGCTTGGGCTTCAAGCTTCCCCCAGAGATAATAAATTTTTTGCCAAGCCTCGGCCAAGCTTGGGCCTATCGTTTTCTTATAAGGGGATATAGATTTTCAAAGAATTATTTACAGTTGATATCAACTGGGAGTTAAACAAAGTTGTTAAGTAAATTTCAGTAAAATTCATGTCAATTTTATAATTCGAATTTCCGAATTTCTTACGCTAAAATTTATTCAACAAATTTTGTTTCACTCTTAATTGACAACAACTGTAAGTTAATCTATGTCTCGGCAAAATTACAAATACGTTGTCTTTTTTTCAATTAAGGTTTTAATTGTTTTTACTTGATTAATTAAATTTTAATACGGTTATTACAGTTGAAAGTCATTGCATATTTTTAAAAAGTGGAGGCTACTGCCTGAGAATGGCCTTAAGTGATACTAAATAAAAAAAAATATTTTTTTTGTTTCAATTTCGAATACAACAACCACGTTGCTTTGATAATCATGCTGCTAAAAGATTTTTTATATTTTTTGGTGTATTTTCTTCATTTAGATGTTTTGTTGTATATTTTAAAGCATTTAACAAGCCCTCGCTTTTGCAAGATGGTTGATCTTTTAAAAGTTTTACGCATCCTTTCACCTGTAATTATACATAAATAGTTGTAAAAATATAAGCTCTAGCGGATCTAATTACAGTAAATTACTGTACTTTTTATTTGCAGCAAATAACGGTAGAAAACGGTAAATTGTGGCAATTAACGGTAATTTTGTCGTAAATTTTCTCGTCTATGATGAAATACCGCAACATTACCGCAAATTTGTAGTAAAATACTGCAGATTTGCCATAAATTTACAGTGAACCCAGTAAAGACATTGACGTAAATTTGATGTCAGAGTGACGTTACGCTATGTCATCATTTACGTAAGATATAAAAGTCATAAATGAGCCAGGTGTGACTCATTATTTGACACTTTTTTACGTAAGATTATGAACAAGATTTGATAGCAGTAAATTATGAAAAAATCCTGGGCGTCTGCTGGGTTCGAACACGGCTCCTCTTGGCTGACAGCCCTAAACGTTGCTCACTGGTCATATCACGAGAGTTCAAGTCTTATGCTTAATTGATGTATTTAGAGTGAAATGCCGGTAAAGATAGAGTTCATAAGTTTTCGTGATGGATTTTTACAAAATTTAAAAAAACTCCATGACTTAATGAATGATAATTATAAAAAATTATATAAAATTTGATTAAGTTTCTTCAAATTTTTTAATTTTCTGTTGTGATGTGAAATTTAAAAAATTTTATATAAAATTTTGCGAAACGTTAAATAATTCCACAAAATTGTATGAAATTTAATCGATTGAAAAATTGCAATACTAAACTTTACAATCTTAATATCAAAAGAGTTCAAACTGTCGTTACATTTTCTTTGTCATCCTCAATAATATTTTCGGTATATTATTTAAAAAAATAAAGTTAATTTTTGAATGCTCACGCATCATCGATTACTTTGTTCAAAAAATATTCGACATTCAGTTGTTATTTTTACACATTTACACATTTTTGAAAATTCATTCTATGATTGTTTTATTTTAATAAATAGATGATAAAAAACTATGACTCGGAAATTACATCAGCATTGCGTAAAATACTGACTTGTCACTGATGTAAAGATATGATTCAAGAGTGACATCCATATTACGTATAACCGTGACTTTGCTACTGACATAAATGTATGATTTTAAAATTACTTCATTATGATATACAATAATGACTTTATTACTACGTAACAACGTGATGTAGATTTTATGTCAAGCGTACGTAACACAAGTCATAACTGTGACGTCATACAAGATTCATGCTTACATCAATATGATGTCAAGTTTTTACATCATATTAAAGTCATGTAGAACGTCAGATTGACATCAAATTTACATAAGGTGCCTTGAAATTTCTATGACTTACGTATGACGTCAAAATAAGGTCATGTGTTCAATGGGTAATTACTATACTTTTACCGTAAAATACCACAATTTGCTGTAAAATGCCGCGGTTTAGCGTCATTCTTCCGAATACTATAAATTACGGTAATTACCTCAATTTAGATCCGCCAGGCAGTTCGATATAAAGTAAAAAAGAATTTCTATCAACTTACATCAACGTTAGAGCCTTTAAAGAAAACACCTTGTGGATGAACATGATCGTAAAGGATAACTAGCCCAACCATTACTCGTAAAACAAATAACTGTGTTTCTTCTCGTTGAAATTGTGCCAATAGATTCCTATAAAAATAATATAGAATCTTAACAAAAAATACTTTTAAATAATAAATATTATTGCATAAAAATAGTATACTTACGAATTCTCTAACATCCTTAAACAAACTTTAGCCATTGTCCCCAAAGTCTCTGTAATATTCTCTCGTGGTATGTCTTCCCTCTAAAATCACATGTTATGAATGACGAGGTGTGTCAGCAAAAAGTAAATCATCAGCGATATAGGAAACTGATTATCATGATTGTTACAGGTGGACAATTTTAAATGAAAAGGGAGTGATGAACTAAAACATGATGATATATCTTTTAATTCATCATATAAAAAGATAAAGATGCATAATGTGAGGATATCATGAACTTACCTCCATCAAGAAAGTTATAGTAGCGTGGCTTAAGACGTGAAGCATGGGTGTGGCGTGAGCATAAAATAAGGACATGCGGTTGGCCAGTTCATTGCCAACAATCAGTTCATTCTCTGGATTGTCTTTGGCTTTTGTTAACGTTCTACGATAATAACTGAAGTCATTTTGAATTGCTGGTGTTTTCATTTTATGTTCATCGAATTTGAAGACAAATTCAAGAATTTCTGCGAATTGTTTTACAAGTGCTTGCTGAGTTTCAAGATGTTGCATAGGTGATAAATTCCCAGAGCATAATTGACCCAAAATTTCTGGTACAACACGTTCTAAAAACATTTCAAAATGTTATTATAAAGTTTTTATTTAATAAAAATATGTATTCAAATAAGTACCAAGTTCTAAAGAAAATTCATAGAATCTTTTCAGCTTAGCCACAAGAGGTACGACGGTCAGGTACGCCTTGCGCTGGCATTCTTGTGTAGGAACAGAAATTGCTTCTCGAATTTCCTTACCAGCACCTTTGTAGCACTGAATCTCTTCTAAAATAGATTCAGAATTTTTTAAAACTCGTTGTACAGCTTCGAATGTATCTCTTTCATTTTCGGATGGTTGAGCGTCTAAAAAACAAATTATAATTATTTATTAGCAATTTATCAATGCAATTTTTATAGAAAATTAATTATTTAATAATTACTCTCGAAATCCAGGAAGACGTCATATTTTTGCGGAGCACAACAGGTCGACTCGTCACGAGCCAAAAGACTGAGGAGTTTTCCCATAGTCAAAATCTCTCAGCTTTATGCTTTTTGTCAGAAAATTTATGCCTTGTATAGCATCTGAAACATAAATAATGATTTTATTATTGATGATAATTGAATTATATTTTTATTTTTTTTTATTTGTAAAATATATACCCGGGAAAAACGAATTATATATGGCCATATATAAATGCGACATATATGACCATACATGGAAATTGGCGATATATGGGCATATATAGTTTGATATGACTATATATAGCTTGATATAACCATATATGACTTGATATGACTATGTATAGAAATTTTAACTAAAATTAAAAAATATTTTATTTTTTAATATTCTGGCAACGCAGAGATTATCAGATCTGTGAATAATTAAATTCCTAATCGAATTGGATATTTTTTAATTCAGAGAAAGAACGCTAGATTTATTAATGACCGCACCCGTTTCAGTAGGATTCGAACCCGGGACCTTCCGTACGAGAGACCGACGTTTTGACGATTAGGCTATGCGACCGACAGTTACAATGAAGTTTAGTTGTGCTACGTAAGATTGAAAGAGTATAATCACTTTCGAAAAAGCAAAATATAATGATATTGGTTGATTGATTATTGTTATTACAGTAAAAATTGGTTGATTGATATTCGATGTGTATGATATCGAGATGCATAAAATTTTTATGTTTACTTTTATGTATGACCATATATTATTATATATACCTATATATATAGTTATATATATCCATATATAGGAACAATCGAAAATTATATATTCCCATGCATTGTTATATATGTCCCATATATGGACATATATGATCTATACATATGTCCGAATTACATATGACCATATGTAATTCGTTTTTCCCGGGTATATATATATATATATATATATATATATATATATATATATATATATATATACGTAGCATTGTTACAATAATTACGATCGATCAATTTCGGCAATCTACGCCGAACATCGATTTTTACATATTCCGTCTCTACCTCATTCGTAGTGACATATTACAAAATACACCGCTGAACTGCGTACACGCATTCAAGCAATATTAATTTGGCATACTTTCTTTTACTGTGTTAATTACGTTGGTTAAATAAAATATTTATTTAACATTATTAGTTGGTTTAAATAATTTATTTTGATATAATTAAATTTTACCCTTAACCACTAAATATATACATATATATATATATATATATATATATATACTAGCAGCCACCCGCCCGCTTCGCTGGGCACACTATTAATTTTAATCTTTATTTCTTATATTAAATACAAAATGTATATTTTCTTATCGATAAATGAAGTGAATTTTTAAAATTTTTAGTCAGGAAAAATAGTACCAGTCAATGCATTTGTCATTCACAGATTTCCGCATTACCCATGAGGTACTGTGTATTGTAATGCGTCCCCGTTATTTAACGTTGCGGGATCCCCAGGAGGCATACACAACAAAAAAAAAATTAAGTTTTAACTTTTTACAAAAATTTATTTCTCATAATGAACAAAAATATAACAATCACTCAATACTTATCAATGAATAAAATTAACAGTTTTATACAGTTACAAACTTAAAACTTAATTTTGACCTATAACTTTCAGAAGAAAAATGATTAACTAACCAATAGTTTAGACTGAATCGACCTAGTAGAAAATTTGAAATCAAAATATATTTGCCTAACATTACATAAAATAATACTGTAGATGATTTATAGAATATTAGTATTTAATATCTTTCTACTTTTATTCTAATGATTCCTCTGAATTTAATTGACAACTGAATATGTTATTACAATTTATTCATTTTGACAGTTATTATAACAACGGTTACCATGGTAACCACCTTGATAACCATAGTAACAGTAACCATGGCAACGGTAACCATGGCAACGGTAACCATAGCAACGGTTACCATGGCAACGTTGGGGGGAGGGGGTAGCATACGTGATGGTTATCGAAAAATCCATTTTGGCTAGGAATTGCGCAAAATCCCTTCTTATATCTCATCTACAGTGAAAAAGGAGTACCTATGCCAAATTTTAAATGAATCGGTCAAATAGTTTCGGAGATCTGGTGATGAGTCAGTGGTATTTCGCTTATATGTATATAGATATATATATATATATATATATATATATATATATATATATGGATATGGGGCATTCCACGCCACATCGACCACTTTTGACCCCGACCCCTTTCGATTTGGCTGAAAATTTTTTTTCCTTTTCTACCCCATTAAAATCATTTTTCAGGAAATTTTCAAATTTTTTTACCCAACCCAAAAAAAGTTATGAGTTTTTCAAAAATAAGGCTTTTATTTATTTAAATAGCTATAACATCTTCAAAAATTGACTCATTGGGATGTTTTTTTTTTTTTCAAAATTTTTGCCTTTGAACGTACTTTTCAGAAAAAAATACAAGAACAATTCAAGATAATAAACTCTATGAAATTTTTGGCTTTTTTGAGAAAAACCGCCGTTTTCTCAAAGTTCGCCATTTTTAATTTTTTTTTTTTTAATTTCTCAAAAAAAAACTTCAATTAATCTTACAATTTGGGCTTATTTTACAAAACAACACTCTGGAAATTTTTGAGAATTTATCGACGACTTCAGAGCTTGAAAAATTGAGACGAAAAAATTAATTGAAACTGGTAATCCTCGAAAAAATTTTTTTTTTAAAAGTCAGAAAAAAAAGTAGAAAATACGTATAAACAATTTTATTGTAATTTTTTTTTGGAAACTACACCTAAAAAAAAATAAAATGAAAAAGAAAAATTTCCCTTTGGTTTATTTTTGACCAAGTCATAGGCTTTCGAAAAAAAAATCTAACGCACATCGCTATTTCAAAAGCCTGTGACTTGGTCAAAAATAAACCAAAGGAAAATTTTTTTTCATTTTCTTTGTTTTCAGCTGTAGTTTTAAAAAAAATTATAATAAAATTATTTATAAGTATGTTCTATTTTTTTTCTCATTTTTTAAATAAATAAAAATAGAAGGCAAAGTCCGCCCACTCTGGGATCGGCGGAAAAATTTGTAGAACTAATTGAAGTTGTTTTCGAGGAATTAAAAAAAAAATAAAAAATGGCGAACTTTAAGAAAATGGCGGTTTTCCTCAAAGAAGCCAAAAATTTTATAGATTTTATCATTTTAAAATTTCCTTGTATTTTTGTCTGAAAAGTACATTCGAAGAGAAAAATTTTGAAAAAAAAACAACGTCCCAATTAGTCAATTTTTGAAGAAGTTATAGCTATTTAAAAAACTAAAAGTCTAATTTTTGAAAAACTCATAACTTTTTAAAGGTTGGAAAAGGAAAAAAAGTTTTCAGCCAAATCGAAAGGGGTCGGGGATAAAAGTGGTCGATTTGGCGTGGAATGCACGATATATATTGAAGAAAAACTATTGCATAATAGAAGCTGCTAATGAAATAATTATTTTAACAGAATTATTACACATTTCAAGCGTGAAAGCGCTGAAGGAGCTTTGCGATCACACTGTAAAAAATATTGTGTTAAAATCAATGTAACCTGCGAGTTATAAACGGTCACCCTGGCGGATCCGAAGGACAACAATTCACCGCGTTTTGTCGTAATTTACTGTACAATACATTACTTCTTTGGAAAATTTGCCGCTTTTGCCGCGACATTTTATGGTAAATTACCGCCATTCGAGTAAAATTTGCGGTAAAAATACCACAAATTTGCCGAAAAATACCATAAGACTTCCAAATACCGAACATTATGGTAATTTACTGTAATTAGGATCCATCAGGGATTTATTTAATTACCCAAATATTTACCAATATTTGGGTAATTTTTTAACACAGACTATTAGTGTTGAATTCAACAGTGAATTTGTTAAAATTTCAACATTTTCATTCCATTTTTGTACTATGAATATTCATTACATATAATTTACATATTATATCAAGGATATCAAAAGTAATAACAATTATTATTTAACATTAAGAAATTTTTTATAGTGAACAATGTTTTTAGTAAAGTAAAGATTAAAAAAAAAAATTATACTAGTTGTAAATAGAAATCGATTAATTTTTTTTAATGAAACAAAAACCTATTTTTCTTAGCGAAAAATAATTTTTACATTGTATAAAATAATCCTAAATTATAACTTAACTTTTTTGATTATCCAGACAGCATTCAAATCGGAATGACTGCTTTACGACGTCTTTTTGAAGGCGTCCTCAAGAAGTCTTATAATGACTTCTTAAAGATGTCATTTTTAAGAATTCTTAATTGAGAGTTCTTGAAGACTCCATAAATAAGACGTCAGTTTTATAACGTCTGAATGTATTCATTTTTAAATTTCTTTATGAAGTCAAAATTAGGAGCTCGTTAAAGACGTCATGGTAAATTCATACTAAAGACGTCATTTTGCTATCTGGGTAGCATGATAAAAATTCCAGCTTTTGGTAAACGCTGAATTCAATATATTAATAATTCAATATATTAATAATTTTTAAGTTAAAATGACATTTGTAAAATTTCGATTCTACTTTCAATTTTCTAATAAATATCCAGTGACTATTGACTGAGTTTTCAACAAATTTTATGTTAATTTCTAAGTAACAGTTAATAAATGTCGATATATCGATTTAGAATTTTTAAGCAACACAGTGAAATGTGTTGATTTAACACAAAATAATCAACACAAAAAATTTAACACAAATACACAACATTTTTCACTGTGCACTTTATTCTGTGTGACTAATGTTTAACTTTCCACTATGAAAATTGAAAATTTTCAAAAAAAGAAAAGTTATCAGTTTCGGTCCGATTTTTGAAAATCGAGTTTTTATCAGATCTCATTTTGAAATCCTAGAAAACTATTCTGGCCATTTTCGGATGTACGCCAGTCTGCGTGCGAGCGTGTGTGTGTGTCTATGTGGATTTGTGTGTATGTAAACTTTTTTTGTTCGACAATATATCTGTCAGACGAATCAACCGATTTGAGCGTTCTTGGCGGCATTCGAAAGAGCTTAGATTTTTTTTTTCTAGGTATTTTTCGTATATCTCATAAGCTACACGGCGAGAAAAATTTTGTCATTTTAGCGATTTTAATAATAGTCAAACAGTTGATTGTGAAAATAACTATTCACTTGTGAATTATTGCAATACGTATAGTTAATTTAACAACATTCTTATTTACTTTAATGATCTATAGTATCGTTGAATAAATTATTCAATGTTTGTCCTCTAATGAGAATTCATTTTTTTATTTGAGCCATACTTCGAAAAGTTGCCATCGAGATTCAGTTATTTTGACAAAATAGGTTATCGTTTTGTCATTATACGAATTCGTATCGTTATATTGATGATACGATGGATCGTAACAGCGTTGATTAAGAACGTGAAACTTGCGCAGTTAGGCAGATGTCAAGCTAACCATCAAAAAGCCTTTGTGAGCATTGTGTCACATACTTCTTATTCTTATTAGGCTGTATTCTTAACTTGACATCTTTCAATTTACATAAATTTTCTTTTATCCAAAACTACCTAAAATATTGTCTTATTAGCGTTTCTTTGGATACCTATAATGACATTAGTATTGCCATTTTGACGTTACGCGGCGACGATACTTGGATCGTCAAAATGACTGTACAGAATATCGTAAAAAGAGTTGACTATAGATAGTATAGCTGTAGTAACGAAATGTTCAGTTGTTTTGAGAAGATTTTTCTTGCCGTGTACTTGCCTGATTTGCCTGAAAATGGATTCAGTCCTAAGTCTTGGTGAGCTTTTTCAATTATCACCAAGAACACTCGAATCGGTTGATTCGTTCCAAAGATATCGTCGGACAAAAATTATTTTTTTTTTAAGTGAAATATACGTCGTTTCAGTTTAACAGTTCTTTTAACTCTAAGAGCTCAAAATTTTACAATGTTTTCGAGCTTCTTAAACTCGAAAACAGCGGGAAGTTTCGGGATTATCTTTCAGGCTCAACTGTTTTTCAGAGTTTTTTTTTCTACCAGTGATTTTTAAAATAATAATAATGCCCCATACAGGAAGGCCCAGAGTTTAACGACGGGGCCATGCATAGGACATTATTGGGAAGCCCATCTTGGCAAACTTATACTGTCCCATGCCCGGGCCATAACTGGGTAATTAGTCTTGGCCATTCCAATGATTACCCGGGCCTGAGCTAAGACTGAATAACCTAGCTTTGGCCAACCCTAGAGTCACCTTAATTTGGGGCAAGTTTGCGTAACCTAACCTCGGCCGTTGGATGGTAACCCTAACATGGGCCAAGACTGGATAACCTAGCCTCGGCCAAGCCTAGAGGGGCGGGCCCCGATTACACAGAAGTATATTGCACAGAGAGGTAACTGCGTAGAATCAATTTACACATGTAAATATTGCACAAAAACCTTTAGCACAGATGAAGATTGCCCATAGCAATTTTTTACACAGATCCCGTTTGCACAGAATTAATGGTAATTTTACCATCTGTCATACAGATTATACAAACAACTTTACGAAAATGACGTTAGATGGATAAGAATCGTCAAATAATTCATTATGAAAATTTTCAAATTATTACAAACCCTTTATTCAAATTTTTAATTAATTTTTAAACTCAAAATCGAAGCCTTCCAATTCGAAATTATAATGTCTTTAATTTTCAATCCCATATGAATTTACGAATTTTTAATTGAATGATTTTAAATTAAAATTTAATTTTCGATTGTCAATAAAGTTTTTTTCGTTAATAAATTTGCAACCCTACTCTAAATACATATTACAATAAAGTTATAAAATTTTTGAAATAATAAAAGAGTTTTTCTGTACCTGAAAGTGTAAAAATAATTTTTCCTGCAATACATTTAGTGGTAACTATTTATAATGTTTTTACTATTCACTATCGTAATTTCATTACGAGTTTGTTGTATAAAATTCAATAAGAAATATTACAATCTTACTATCGTAAATAGTAAAAGAATAAAAAATATGATTTAATTATAATATTTATTCTTTTATTCTTCCTCTTAATTTACAGTGCTGCCTCAATGTTTTTACAATACAAGCCACAAAAATGACGATAGTTGGATTGTAAATTTTCTGAAATGGTATAGTATATGCCATCTGAAGCATTTACGTATGAAAGACAAATGTCACAATACCATGATGTGATGCTTGTGTGAGAGTATACCCAAACAGGAAAGTACGACGGGCCCAGACTTGGCTCAGGCTTGGTTCAACTATGTTGAACTCTGGGCCAAGCTTGTAAGCCAGCCTTGTTCCAGCCTTGGTAGAAGTCTGGAATGATAACAGGGCACCAAGCCTGGTTGCCAGCCCTGACCCATGCTTGCTTGCCAGACCTGGCCCAACCTTGATTGTCAGACCTGACCCATGCTTGGTTGCCAGACTTGGCCCATGCATCGAAAAAACAAATAAATTCGATTAAAAAAAAAAAAAAATTATTATTATTAAAGTACTAGAGTTTGTGATCATTAACGTTTAAACTATTTAAGTGAAGTAAATAACGTGAAAAAAACTCGGTGAAAATTCTGCTGGGCTCTGGGCGCGAACTGCCATCCTTCTGATTGCTGGGTTTGAACGCTGGCTACTGGATGAACCTACTAACGTTCAATTGAAACTTTCATATGTTCTACTTGTTCATTTTACTACAACTACTCTGTTTTATGAAATATAAAGAGCAATTTAATTAATATTTTCGATTATTTAAAAAAAAAAGTAATTTCGTATTATTTATATTATAATTACATAATTTTTTAAAATAAAATTTATTAAATTTAATTGATTATTTATCAAGAACCCAGCTTAATTATCTTACTCTACCACCATAATTAAAAATAACATTTATTATAAAAATTCATGAGTTATTTTTTAATTAAATTAATTTTTATGAGTAAAATAATAAAATTACACTTGTTGATTGCAAATAATAACGAACTAAAAACTATATTAATTATTAGTTGTAAATAATTTTAATCAGAATGTTTAAATATTTATTCATTAAAACTTATTTTAATTCAAAACTAAATAATTATTAATTTAAAAACCATAATAATAAGCTGATTGAATAATTAATCAAAAACTTGGATTTGCCAATTCTGGACAAAGGATGGGTAACTATAGGTATACCCGAACTTGGATAATCCTACCTTGGCCTAAGTCTGGGTTGCCATTGAATGATCAAGGCAGAGGAACCTAGTCTTCGCTTAAACTCGGGTAATCATTGGGTCGGTCAAGGCTAGGTTACCCAGTCCTGGGTCAAGCCTGGGTCACCACTGAATGGCCAAAATAGGGGTACCCAGTCCTGGCCCAGACTCGGATAATGATTGGAATGGCTAGGATCGAGTAACTTTTCTTGACCCAAACATGGGCCAATATAGACGTGCCAAAGCTAGGTTCCCCAGTGCTGAGCCAAGGAGGGCCCTTTTGTTCAACTCAAGCAGCTGCTGTATGGGTTATTCAGTCTAAGCCCGTGTTAGGTTTACCACTCAACGGCCAAGGCTAAGTCATTCAGTTTTGGTCCATGCTAGGAATACCATTCAACGATCATGGTTAGGTTACGAAACTTGGCCCAAGTTAGGGTGACTCTAGGCTTGGCCGAGGTTAGGTTATCCAGTCTTGGCCCATGTTAGAGTTACCATCCAACGTTCGAGGCTAAGTTATTCAATCTTGGTCCATGTTAGGGTTACCATCCAACGGCCGAGGTTAGGTTACACGAATTTGGCCCAAGTTAGGGTGATTCTAGGCTTGGCCGAGGCTAGGTTATCCAGTCTTGGCCCATGTTAGGGTAATCATTGGAATGGCCAAGACTAATTAACCATTTATGACCCAGGCATGGGACAGTATAGGTTTGCCAAGATGGGCTTCCCAATAATGTCCCAGGCATGGTCCCGTCGTTCAACTCTGGGGCTTCCTGTATGGGTATATGTATATACAAATCATGACATCTATTTTGTTCGTATTATTTGTGGTTCAACTATACATGTTTATGAATCAGTGCATCTTTATCTACAATGTAGTGCAGAAATAGAGGTTATTTTTCATGACATTTTTCGGACAATGATATATAAAAAATTGAAAAAAAGACTGAGCTTTCTTCATTACAAACCTACATTAATTAAGGAATATAATAATTTGGTGGTGTAAGTATAATTATTACTATTCAATTTTTATTAAACTAAATATTCTGTGGATATATCGTTCGTTTTAAAATTATTTATTTGGACATGAAGTTTATTTTTATAAACAAGTATAGTATTATTGTCATAGGATGAATGATTCTAAATAAATGAATTTTTTTTTTTAATAAATTCAAATCTCCTGATTTTGTTACACAGTATTATTCATTTGTCGACAATGAATAATTTTATTCGACTTGGCGATGAGGTAAACATTTCAATAACCTCAAATTATGGACATTTAATGTTTTTTTATGAAGTTAGCCGACGCCTAATAATTTTTGGATTTTTTTAAAAATGCTAAATTATGAAAAAAAAAAATTTTTTCGAAAAAATTGCACCTATGATTTTTTTAATTTCCTACATGTGCATATTTTGGATATAAAAAAATGAGTTATTTTAATTCAAAAAGAAACAAGTATAGTACATTTTGAACCTGATGTGATATTATAACTTATAAGTTAAATTAATGAATAATTAATAATAATTCATAAATTTTATATACCAAAAAAGTATATTTCAAAAAATATTAAATAAATGTTTAATTATTATTACTTCAACATGTTTTATTTTTATTTCGACATTGTATTTACCTTCTCAATTTAATTATTAAAAAAAAAAATACAAAATGATAGATTTTCTTTTTTGTTTTATTGTTAGTTCTACTTTTTTAAGAAAATCAATTTTACTCCGTTGACTTCTAATTATACTTTTATATTTGAAGAAATTCTACATTACCGACTCATTCGTTTTACGATAGTTGCATTGTAATTTTTATTAACACAACTTGTATAATTTACTCTATAGTATCTGATTTTTTCTATCTTGTAGTGGTATTAATTATGAATCAAACTTTACGATACTCTATTGTAAAAATTATGATTTAAATTTTATAGTCCACCGTTATGATACCATATAATGAAAATTACGATAGTTAAATAGTAAAAAATCCGGAAATTTTTTTCCGTGTATTAAATAAATGTTTTATTATTATTACTTCAACATTTTTATTTCGACATTGTATTCACCTTCTCAATGTAATTATTAAAAAAAAAAAAAAAAAAAAAGTACGAAATGATAAATTTTCTTTTTCTTTTATTATAAGTTCTACTTTTTTAAGAAATAAATTTTACTCGGTTGACTTCTAATTATACTTTTGTATCTAAAAAAATTCTACATTACCGACTCATTTATTTTACGATAGTTGTATTGTAATTTGTATTAACACAACTTGTATAATTTACTCTTTAGTATCTGATTTTTTCTTTCTTCTAGTAGTATTAATTATAAAACAAAATTTACGATAGTCTATTGTAAAAATTATGATTTAAAT
Source organism: Microplitis demolitor (assembly GCF_026212275.2). Taxonomy (NCBI): domain Eukaryota; kingdom Metazoa; phylum Arthropoda; class Insecta; order Hymenoptera; family Braconidae; genus Microplitis; species Microplitis demolitor. The sequence continues at coordinate 11,312,573 of NC_068551.1, forward strand.
TTTATAATCCAGCGTTACAATACTATACAATGAAAATTACGATAGTTAAATCATAAAAAATCCGGGAATTTTTTTTCCGTGTATATAGCAATGCTTTGTTATAGGTAGTGCTCGAGGATTTCTAAATGCACTCGAATATTTCAAAAAAGTAGGGGTTGTGGATACTATTTTCAGAGACTTTTTAACTCTCCATAGCGTTTCATTATGTTTTTTTTTTCGAAATTCCAATAAAAAACTTCTTATGAGTTACGAAAAATCAAAATATAATAATAATTATTCATTATTGTTTTCCAGTTATTTGCGTTTCAATGTCAAGCTCTGAAATCGAACAGAACACGACTTTTTTAAAAAGTTGACAATGAAATGCAAATAACTAAAAAATATCGCGTAAAATCAAAACTTTGTAAATATATTTGGTAGTGAATAGAATTGTTTGCAAAAAGAGTTTGTGAAATTTTGTGATACATCTAATAATTTCGCCGGCAAAATGAAAAAAATTTTTAATTTAGTATAAATTTTAATTTAAAAGTTTGGATTTTTAATTTAAAAATTAATTAAAAATTGAATAAAGGGTTTGTAATGATTTGAAAATCTTCATAATGTATTACTTGACGATTCTTACCCATCTAACGTCATTTTTGTAAAGTTGTTTGTATAATCTGTATGACAGATGGTAAAATTACCATTAATTCCGTGCAAACGGGATCTGTGTAAAAAATTGCTATGGGCAATCTTCATCTGTGCTAAAGGTTTTTGTGCAACATTTAAATGTGTAAATTGACTCTGCGCAATTACCTCTCTGTGCAATATACTTCTATGTGACCGGGGCCCGCCCGCCTAAAGTCACTCTAACATGGGCCAAGATTGAATAACCTAGGATTGGCCGTTGAGTGGTAAACCTAACACGGGCTTAGACTGAATAACCCATACAAGAGCTGCCAGAGTTGAACAAAGGGGCCCTCCTTGGCTCAGAACTGGGGAACCTAGCTTTGCCACGTTTATATTGGCCGATGCTTGGGTCAAGAAAGGTTACTCAATCCTGGCCATTCCAATCATTACCCGAGTCTGGGGAAGGACTGGGTTCCTCTATTTTGGCCATTCAGTGGTGACCCAGGCTTGGGCCAAGGTAGGATTATCCAAGTTCGGGTATACCTATAGTTACCCATCCTTTAGCCAGAATTGGCTAATCCAAGTTTTTTATTAATTATTCAATCAACTTATTATTATGGTTTTTAAATTAATAATTATTTAGTTTTGAATTAAAATAAGTTTTAATGAATAAATATTTAAACATTCCGATTAAAATTATTTACATCTAATAATTAATACATTTTTTAGTTCGTTATTATTTGCAAGCAACAACTGTAATTTAATAATTTTACTTATAAAAATTAATTTAATTAAAAAATAACTCATGAATTATTATAATAAATGTTTTTTTTAATAATGGTGGTAAAGATAATTGAGCTGGGTTCTCGATAAATAATCAAATAATTTAATAAATTTTATTTTAAAAAATGATGTAATTATAATAAAAATAATACGAAATTATTTATTTTTTTTCTTAATCGAATATATTAATTAAATTGCTCTTTATATTTCATAAAACCGAGTGGTTGTAGTAAAATGAATAAGTAGAACATATAAAAGTTTCAATTCAACATCAGTAGGTTCGTCCAGTAGCCATCGTTCAAACCCAGCAATCAGAAGGACGGCAGTTCGCGCCTAGAGCCCAGCAGAATTTTCACCGAGTTTTTTTTACGTCATTTACTTCACTCAAATAGTTTAAGCGTTAATGATCACAAACTGAGTACTTTAATAATAATATTTTTTTTTTCAATTAAATTTATTTGTTTTTTCGATGCATGGGCCAGGTCTGGCAATCAAGCATGGGTCAGGTCTGACAACCAAGGTCGGGCCAGGTCTGGCAAGCAAGCATGGGTCAGGGCTGGCAACCAGGCTTGGCACCCTGTTATCATTCCAGACTTTTACCAAGGCTGGAACAAGGCTGGCTTACAAACTTGGCCCAGAGTTCGATATAGTTGAACCAAGCTTGAGCCAAGTCTGGGCCCGTCGTACCTTCCTGTCTGGGGCGTAATAGTTTTCTAAGGATGATTGTCAATCTTTGACTCCGACTTTTTTTATATTTGAATTACATGTATATAAATAAGAATAATGTATGTAATGAACATTAGAGTGCTCTATTGTAAACGAACATTTTTTTTAGCGGACAGAAGAAAATTTTGTTATTCATGTTGAGAGAAAAATTCCCTTAAAATTTTGGCTCTTTATTTTAATTCTAAGTACTTGCTCTCGAGCATCAAAGTTTTCTCATTTAAAAAGCATGTAAATCGAATCACTTTTCTTTTAAATTACTATAACTCAGTCCGGTTTTGAGCTATCGTTTTAAAACCAGTTTTTAGTTGTAGAATAATTATTGCTTTTTAAAAGTGTATAAAACGGTTGTGGTCTAACTTGATCCATGTCGATTGTATCAGCTCCAAAAGTCAATTTTTCACTTTTTTCATTTATTTTTGATAATAGTGAAGAAACTGCTCATCTTACAAAAAATATGCATAGGACCAATCTTTTAGGAAATTTTAGTCCTCTACAAAATTTTTTATGACACTTATATTGCTAAAGTGCACGGTTCATGAGATACGTGCATTTTAATATTTTATAGTAAAAAAAAATAGTACTATAGTAAGCTTACAATTTTTAACTTCCCGCTAAGAAAATTATTAGTTTTCAAAAATTCGGGAAGTTATTGGTTTCACCCTGATCTTCGAAAATCGAGTTTTCATCAGATGTCGACGTTTTGAGGTCCTAGGAAGCTATTCTGACTATTTTCAGAAGGACGTCCGAGTGTCTGTATGTGTGTGTGTGGGTGTGTGTGTGTGTGTATGGATGTAAACTCTTAATATCTTTTTAATGAACGGACCTATTAATATGTTTAAGGTGGCAATCAAAAGAGTTTGTTGGCCGTCAACTTTTCTAAAAATTTCAAATCGATCGATCAAATAGACTCTAAGATATGGAAGAAAAACAAAAAAAAAAAAATTTTTTTTAAAGTTTTTTTCAAATTTACCAGAAATAGCTCGATCGATCAATTCCAAAATCTAATCAGCACAAGAATTCAATGGAACACGCCGATTGCTGCCTCAACCGGATCCCGGAAAAAATAGACCTGAAAAAATAGACCCGGAAAAAATAGACCGGAAAAAATAGATCCGGAAAAAATAGACCCGGAATAAATAGTCTCCGAGAAAATAACTTAGCAAAGATAGAACAAAAAAAAACGGATGCAAACATCTAATGTTTTTCATTAGACAACTAATTTCATTCTATTTTGTATAAGGCTTTGCTCCTGGACCCTACCGGGACTTTGCCCCTGGATTTCTTAGAGGTGTCCTTTTTTCACGAAAGAAATTAACAAGTAAATTGATAGCTACGTAACATTTGACCCGAAGACAAATTACCCGCGACAAAACACCCGCAAACCAAAATACCCGCGACAAAATACTCGCAAGCCAAAATATCTATAATCAATATACTATCAGATAATACACTAACAACAATTGTTATTAAATCCAAATTTTGTATGTGTAATTAAAAAAATGTACCCACACATAAAAAGGTGTGAAAAAAAGCGTCTTTTTTTTTTACGAATTTTGTGTGTGTGCAATTTAATCAATGTACACACACAGAAAAGGGTGTGAAACATAGCACCCATTTTTCACGAATTTTGTGTGTGTGCAATTACAAAAATATACCCAGACCGAAAAAAGTATGGAAATAGTGCCTTATTTTAGGAATTTTGTGTAATTAAAATAATATTCCCACACATAAAAAAATATCAAAAGTGGCACTAGCGGGTATTTTGTCGAGAGTGATTTGTCTTCAGGTCAAAGGTCGTGTCACCGAGTTCCAAATTGATAGACGTCGAAAGACATGATACCATCAAATTGTAAGGCCGAGTATGAAGTCCCTTATGAAATCGCTATTCAGTTGATAAGTTGATTTGCCGGGTCTATTTTTTCCGTGACTATTTTTTCCGGTCTATTTTTTCCGGGGCTATTTTTTCCGATTACCGCCTCAACCAACTCAATCGGTTGATTCGTTCGTAAGATATCGTGGGAGAAAGAAATGCTAACAAACGGTTATCGCCAAAAACAATGGCATACAATTGTATTTTCGAGCTCGAAGAGCTCGAAAATGTATCCACAACAATGTTTTCGAGATCAAGGAGCTCTAAAACAGCGTAAAGTTTCAGGGCTGGTCTGCAGGGTCAACCGATAGACAGATTTTTTTTTAATGTAAAATGTTAAAATGCATGCATCTCATGAACAGTGCACTTTAGCAATATAAATGTCATGAGAAAAGATTGGTCCTATGTATATTTTTCGTAAGATGAGCGGTTTCTTCAGTATTATTAAAAATAAATGAAAAATTGACTTTCGAAGCTGATACAATCGACATGGATTAAGTCAGACCACGACCGTTTTATACACTTCGTTTCAAAACGATAGCTCGAAACCGGGCTGAGTTATAGTAATTAAAAAAAAAAAAGTCATTCGATTTACATGCTTTTTAAATAAGAAAACTTTGATGCTTGAGAGAAAATACTTAGAATTAAAATTAAGAGCTGAAATTTTCAGGGACTTTGTCTCTCAACATAAGTAACCAAATTTTCTTCAGTCCGCTAAAAAAAAAATCTGTCTATCGGTTGACCTTGCGGGACAGCACTAAAACTTCCCGCTCCTTGAGCTCGAAAACATTGCTGTGGATACATTTTCGAGTTCTTCAAGCTCGAAAATACTGTTGTATGCCATTGATTTCAGGAAAACCCGTTTTTTAGCATTTCTTTCTCCCACGATATCGTATGAACGAATTAACCGATTGAGATGGTTGAGGCGGCAATCGACGCGTTTTATTGAGTTCTAGAGCTGATTAGATTTTGGAATTGATCGATCAAGCCATTTCTGGAAAATTTGAAAAAAACTGAAAAAAATTTTTTTTTTTGTTTTTCTTCCATATCTTAGAGTCTATTTGATTGATCGATTTGAAATTTTTAGAAAAGTTGACGGCCAACAAACTCTTTCGATTGCCACCTCAAACATTTTAATCGGTCAGTTCATTACAAAAATATTAAGAGTTTACACGCACACACACGCACACACACACACACACACACACACACACACACACACACACACACACACACACACCAGACATCCTTCTGAAAATAGTCAGAATAGCTTCCTAGGACTTCAAAACGTCGACATGTGATATGAAAACTCGATTTTCCAAAATCGGGGTGGAACTAATAACTTCCTGAATTTTTGAAAATTAATAAATTTCTTTTCGGGAAGTTAAAAAAATGTTCGTTCCAAATGGAGCACCTTAGTACATAATTTAAGATTTGTAGAAGCTACTAAAGTACATTTTAAAAGCATTTCTATAACGATTATTATAATAATCACTATTATATTTTATTTTGTAATTATTTATTATGAAAGATTTAGTAGAAATATCGGTCGATAAAAAATAAAACATATTTTCGATTCGCGTAAATTGACTTAATAACTATGTACACAAATGTAAAAAATGATTAACTAAAAATAATTTTCATGATACATGAAACTATAAATATTAATTACAAACCTTGAAAATATTTATATAATGCAGCACACACGCGCAGTAACTAGAGGGTGAATTAAATTAATTGTGTAAAATATAAATAAATCCAGAAATATGTCTCAAACCCTTTCAAAAGTTTAACATAGGCTAGTGCCCAAAACTCTTTGAGAGTCACATGTTAAAAAAACGATTTAATAAACAAAAAGAAATTAGTCAACAAGTGTAACGACCACTTCCGTTTCAAGCAAGCGTCACCATGATTATGATGCGAATGAGGGGTTGCTGATTACGATACTAGCGCGTAATTCCCTTATTTGGTTAGCGAATGCTATCGAAATGCCGAGGTTCAATAATCAATGGGGCGAGTGAGCTTCAGATTTCCGACGCTTAGATGGCAGATTTTTCAGTGATCAAACGCGCGCTTGACGATGAAAATTTCAAATATATGGCATGCACTCTACTGATCTTTTAGTACTTTATTTTATCCATCGGCTCTTATGATCTCTGTATTAATTTTCCCACACATCCCAAGACTGTGTAATAGAACTGCCCTATTACAGTCACAGTTTTTTTTTTAATTTCCCGCTAAGAAAATTGAAAGCTTTCAATAAAAAAAGAAGTTATTGGTTTCGGTCCGATTTTTGAAAACCGAGTTTTCAATAGATTTCGACGTTTTAGGGTCCTAGAAAGCCATCCTGATTATTTTCGAGATGATGTCCGAGTGTATGTACTCGGAAAAAAAATTCTAGTTAAATTTACGATGCTAACATCGTAATTTGTCCTATTGATTATTGTAGTAGTGGACTAGACTTTTAAAATCGTAGTTTTTACAGTGTAGCGTTGAAAATTTCATTTAAGAAATAATACTTCAGACAAATAATATGAAGTCTTAAGGTCTTTAATATAAATTACGATAAGAATATCGTAAAATTTGAAGAGAAATCTTAAATAAAAGAATAAAATAATAATTGTTCGGCAGTTGGATTCGAACCCGAGTCTTTTCGAGTGCGAAGTGTCCAACACCTTGGACAACTCAGCCACCGAAGAGCTTTTACTATATAAGGTTTTTAAGATCGATATAAACGATTTGAATAAACAGTCATAAGTCACGAGAGCGCCTCTTGCGAAGAACGCAGTTACTATTTAAAAATTACAATGTCACATCGTACTTTTTATAGCTTCCATCGTATTATAACAGAGCAGCACTGTGATATTTATTTTATTAAAAAGTAAATAGATATATTAAATGTACGAATAAATATAGTTTTAAAAACTTTAAAAATGTAATTTTTATTTCTTTTTTTTTATGATGTTAAATCGTAATTTTTTAAGTGATTTTTAATCCTACAAGTCTTTGTTAAAATTACGATGTAAAATAGTAAAAATTATAACCCACATAGTAAATTTTGAAATAAGACATTTAAAAAGTAACTTGAATAAAAGTCTAGTCCACGATTACGATGTTAACATCGTAAATTTTGGTAGAATTTTCTTTCCATGTATGGTGTGTATGCACTTACGTATGTATGTAAATATTCTGAAACTTTCGAACGGATGAATCGATTTTGATCTCCAAGGTGGCATTCGACGCGGCTTTAATAATTAATTAATTTCTACGGACTGTAAAAAATTGCGCTTGATCAGTATAACTCGTTCGGAGAAATTCCAAAAATAAAATTTTTTCGAGAATGTTTTTTTTTGATAACTTGTAATGTAGTCGCTGGATTTATTCCAAAATCTAATCAGCTCTAAAACTTTATAAGCCATGTCAAATGTCACCTCGACCATTAAAATCAGTTTATTCGTTCAAGAGAAACTGTTGTCAAAAGAATTAACGAAATCTGGGCATCGGTTGACTCATAGCATTTATTTCATAGCTAACCCGTAGATAAAAAGAAACAACTAAATCTATAAATTTTCTGGATCTGGTCATTATTTATTAAAATTACTAGCTGCGAAAACCCGCTTCGTTGAGTTATTTTTTGGCAGTGTACTTATTTATGTATTCAACCCTCCAGCACTCTCGCTACTATCATTGCTCTCGTGATGAGAAAAATTCTCACACATTCTGCGCAAGCGCGCACATGCGTGGATCTACTTTATTTCAAATATTTTCGAATCTTAAAGATTTTAATTGTCAAAAAAATCAACTTTTTTTTTCGTCTAAATTATGGGTGATCGTGTTTCTTAATAATGAAGAATATTTTTAAAATATTAAAATAATAATAAATATATTAAAGAACACAACAATAACTTTCATATGAAACGTAATTTTAATTCGATTTTTATAATTAAATACGAATAATTTTTTAACATTTTGAGCTATTACTTATTTATTTCTTTTTTTTTTTTTATAAATAAATCATATTACGTCTAAGAAAAATATTTTTCGTCTATTTACTTACATAAAATTAGTTCTGATAATCATAAACTTATGTTTAAACTTTGAAATCTAAATGACTAATACATCACATGTTTTAAATTTAAAAATAACGAATAATCTTGGAGTATGACCAATTACTGATATAAATAATCATTGATTAACACTAAAATATTAATTTTTAATCTCTGTAATTTATTTTTACACGCTGATAGATTGGAAATTAAGGTTAGAATGTCAGTTTTTTGTATACACCTTGTCGCGGTAGAAACGTGGCGTTTCGTGTGCAATTATGACACGGAGTTTTTACGGGATTTGGTCCGTGATTTTGAAGAGTTTTGCCAGTTTTCTCTTGGAGTTTTGTTGGTGTTTTCTTGGAATTTCATCGGTGTTATCGCGGGGTTTTCTTAGTGTTTTATCAGAGTTCTTTGGGTGTTTCCTTGTAGTTTAGTCAAAGTTTCCACAGACTCTGACACTTTTAGCACCACCGTAGACATTCGGAAAAAACTTGAGCGAAACTGGCTGTACCGTGGAAGTTTCGACAGTGTTTTCATGGCAGTAACGCGGTATTTTTGTATACAGTTACGACACGGAGTATTATTGGTGTTTTTACTGACTTTCGTTGGTTTTTTCTCAGAGATTTTTGATGTTCTCTTGGAGTTTTGTCGGTATTATCACGCAGTTTTCTTGGTATTTTGTAGGAGTTTTCAATCTTTTTGACATTGATACCGGACGGGTTATAATATTCATATATTTTATCGCATATGTTTTCACATAAAAAGCTTTTTCATGCGGGATTTAACCTTCTGGAAGGTTAAATGTTAGTTTTTCACCATCGGCAAAGAAGGAATATTAATTTTTTTGACGTATAATGGGTTTCGAACTGCCGACCCTTCGATTGAGAGCAGTTCAAGTCATGTGCTATAGCCCTGCTTACAAAATCCGATAGATTCTTATAGCTGTATGTATAAGGTCCTATACTTAACTAAAACACTTCTCATAAAACTCATTCATTCTTATAAAATCTCTATTGGAATTTATGAGAATCTATTGGATTTTATGAGATTTTCTAAGCCCCATACAGAGTCGCCGAGATTCAAAATTTTCGCATAGATCGGCCAATGCCTGGTTTGTAACGATTGGCCAATAAATGGCTAACTATACTGGTCCGTGCATGGTGAATCATTGGCAGCCGTCTTTTTGCTTATAAAAACGGCGCACCATTAACCGCCTTTTGTTGGCCAACGGTCTGATCGAGTGCTATTGATACCAAGCTTTGGCCGATAATTTGCTGCCACCATTGGCCAATGCTTGCGACTGCCATGCCTGGCATACTGTTATCATCCGATCTTCGGCCGATGCTTGAAAATTGGCAGCCATTCACGACCCAGTTATGGGCCGATTCTTTTTTTTGTATGGTACAAGAAAGAGTCTGGTCGGGCACTACACACATTGGGAAATAGGAATTTATTTTTTTACTTAAAGCTATTTAATACTAAGGTAAATGTCCCAATACCGGAACAAGGCCCAATACCGGAATGATTTGATAATCATTATATTATATTTTAACTCGTACGCGATAAAATTAAAAAAAAAGGCGATTCGGTAGCCGAAATGGAAGTAGATTTCTAATTATTTAAATATTTTTATCTTTCAAATAAAAGTTAATTACAAAATCAAAATTTGTTTGACATTCTTACACTAAGAGAAAAAATACGTTTTCAGAACTAGGAAAACGTAGTAAAAAAACATCTCAGCTATTGACTGTAGTGCCCGTAACTAAAGTGTTATAGTAAATAGTACTACAAAAAAGTAGTTGATTACACTATTATGCAGTTGAATACACTACTATAATATTAGTGAACATGACTGTTCTGAGTTGGGTAATTTAAATTAAAAATTTCTGGTCAGCGCAACTATATGACATGGTAATAATTTAATATTTATATCAAGTAAGATTAACCAATTGACCATAATTTTCTTAACTACAAATTTTAAGTCAGCGTAACTACAATATTTTGTTACGGCTTATCATTTATATTAAGTTAGATGAAGTATGTTACGCTGGGTTGTTTGAACTAAAAAGTTTATAGTATATTTTCCTAAGAAACCATAGTCATTCAGACTTTTCATACATACTATCCTCCGAGATTTTGTTTTGAGTTTAAAACGTTTTTTTTTTTTTTTTTGGTTAGCAGGAAAGTATTTTTTATTTTTTGATGTCGAGAAATTATTCAAGGAATTATTAATGTCATTATGTAGTTAAGCATCTACTATATGATTACCAAAACAGGCACTTGTCACTCTGTCAAATAACAGAGGAGTATCAGTGCCAGAATTGTTCTCAAGTATGGAATATAAAAACTCTAAAATATCGATCCAACCAGGAACAGCACAAGAAGTTGAGTGTCATCTAGTGGCGAGCACTGAACTACTTCCGCTGCTGTCTAGCACCTATGACTTTCTCCTCTTCCACATATATATTTTCCCAACAAATATTTCTCTTAAGTCTTTTACATTAAAAATCAAAGAAAATAAAAAAAAAAAAAAAAGACAAAATGTCGATACCACCAATCTGGCGATTTATTTATAACATTAGTTAACAAAAAAAAAAGTTCTCGGTACGATACGACAGCAATTGGATTCAGAAAAAATCCTGTCGATTGGTGGTATCAACATTTTTTCGATTTTTTCAATCTAATCCGGACTTTGAAAAAATCCATTTGTTTATAACTTTTATAGTTAACAAAAACAAAAAAAATGGTCTTTGGATGATACGATAGAAATTTACTTCGGAAAAAATGCTGGCGATTGGTGGTATCGACATTTTGTTTTTTTTTTTTTTTTTTTTTTTTTTTTTTTATTTTCTTTGATTTTTAATGTAAAAGACTTAAGAAAAATATTTGTTGGGAGAATATATATGTGGAAGCGGAGAAAGTCATCGGCGGTAGGCGTCAGCGGAAGTAGTTCAGTGCTCGCCACTAGATGACACTCAACTTCTTGTGCTGCTCCTGGTTAGATAGATATTTTAGAGTTTTTATATTCCATACTTGAGAATAATTCTGGCACCGATACTCCTCTGTTATTTGACAGAGTGTCAAGTGCCTGTTTTGGTAGTCATATAGTAGATCCTTAACTACATAATGACATTAATAATTCCTTGAATTATTTCTCGATATTAAAAAATAAAAAACGTTGTTAAATCAAAAACGTGACTGATTCTATTAACTTTCAGTGAAGCAAATAATAGAAATATTATTGTCAGTACTGCACTAGCTTGTTACAAGAACTTTATTTTTTTTTTTATAGTTATATCAACTATTCGAAATCTACTATGAAGACGTAGTTACTGATACTATTTTAATTTATTCAAATAAACTATGAATAAATTATCGTAACTACTGCGAAGGATTACGTTACAAAAACTAATTTTTCATAGTTATATCAAATATTTACGATCAATTAGATTAAAACGATTACTAATACTATTCTAATTTATTACAGCAAACTATTCAAACACTATTTTTCTTCACTGCTAAAATTCAAATTTTGATAACTTAATCATTATAATTATATCTACTAATTCATTCCCGCTGGGCTGAAATAGTTACTAACACTACTTTTATTTATTGAAGCTAACTACAAAATTATTATTGTCAGTACTGCCCAAGCTTCAGCTCAAATAACTTTTTTTTTCAAGTTACGTCAACTACTCAACATTAACTAAGCCGAAGTAGTTACTGATACTATTTTAATTGGTTGACGCAAACTATAAATCGTAGTTATTATTACTATTAAATCTTAAGTTTCGAAGACTATTTTTTTATAATCGTTATGTCCAGGTAAAAATTGTTTATAAAGAATAGTTAGTGCTACTATTTTGCATAGTTTCGTGGACTACCGTGTAGCACCAGTGACTACGAAAACTAGTTCACAGAACTAATATTTAATATCTGAGTTGTCGTAATTCAGGCTACTATGCATTTTTCTCTCAGTGTAAAAATTCTCAAGATAACAAAACAACAAAAAAATTGTAAAAATTTTAAGTTTAATGCCAAAAATTTATGCTAACTGAATGAGCTTCAGAAAAATTTTTTATGGTAATGCACTATGGGTTTTGATTTGAAGTTCTTTAAAGATACCTATGTATATATTTAAACTTTTGGACCAATAATATTTCGGATCGTACCTCGAGTCGAAATATAAGATCCATTTTAACCGTAGAAGTTTCCAAGCCCTTTGAAGTTCGATTTACCGCCTCAGAATACGCCTGTTTTAACGTAAAAGACGGTCTGTACGGTTAAAATAGGCCTCCTGAAATCTGTTTTGACCGTAAATGTTATCCGAATTGTTAATATTGTTATTATTTTTCTAACATTTTTTACAACGAAACCAGACGTAGAATAATAATAATCATAGTAAAGATAATAATAATGAGTATGCAAATAGTCTTTGAAATCTACGGATGCGGGTTCGAGTCTCACTTTGAGTCACTTTTTTTTTTGAATAATAATAATAATAATAAATAAATAAATCATTATTTTTAATATATTAAAATAATCATCAAATATTATATTAATAATAAAACAATTATAATTATTACTAATATTAATAATATTATTGTATAAGATTCTTCCCAATCCAATAATTATGATAATACCCGTGGATACTATCGATACTCAATACTAAAAACTAAAAACGTTGGAAAATCCAATAGTGCACACCTCAATCGCTCATTTTATTCTTAATTGTTACTTTTATTTAATTTTTATTTAATAACATTAGTTTTTTTTTTAATTATGAATTTTTCTATTCACCTTTTATGTTATTAATTTTATTTTTTTTTTAATTCTTCTTTTCAGTTTAATTTTTTTTTCTTTTTTTTTGCATATTTTACAGTTAGAAATTTTGTGTATTTGTGTTAAAAAATTATTTGGTTAAATTTTTTGTGTTGATTTTTAGCACAAAAATCTGTTAATTCAACACAAACCGTTTGTGTTATTTTACTTTAACAGATTTTTTATGTTAATTGATTAGAAAATCTAGAATGTAACACATTTCTTGTGTTATTCGAAAATTGACACAAAATTTGTGTTGTTTGACTAAACGTTTCCGCGCAATTCTTCATTACTATAACCAAGCAAAGCATTCTAGCAGCATTGTCTGCAGGGAAATTTGGATTATAATTTATTTACAATTAAATATATAGATTTAGCAATTAAATTGAGATAAATTCCATATCTTTTTGAACTGGTTCAATTGTTCGCTAAGTTGATATAAGTTCTACTAAGGGTAGATTAGTATACTTGAGTTGGTTAGGTTGTGCTTTTGTTTATTCGTTGATTTTAACACGAAAAATGTGTTAAATTTACACAAACTTTCTGTTAAATGTACACAAATTTTTTGTCAAAAGAACAGATTTTATGTGTTCAATTTTATTTAACATAAAATTTGTGTTAAAGATCAACACAAACGCAATGTGTTGAATTAACACAAAAATTTGTGTAGACCGTTTGCAACACACGATTTGTGTTGAATTTAACACAAAATTTCTAACTGTGTTCAAGCGCGAAAGCGCTGAGGGTGCACTATTGTTGCTCGATTTTTTTTCTAAATATCCAGCGTTTTTGTCTAAGATCTCCTCTCCCTTGTATATTCGACCCAATGGACTGTCATTTGTAGAGGCATGGCTTATGACTCGGTGATATGAGCTTACTAAAGTTCTCGCTTGCATATCGGTTGCGTAGCGTTGCGGTTAGCACATGACTGGCGAACGTTAGGTGATTTCACCTGGTTATTATCACCTGGTGATAGGTTCGAATCCCGGAATTGCGATTTTTCGTCGATTATTTCTTTCTACGGTAATCTTAATTCAATTAATAGCATGAGTGTGCTAAGTCATAGAATCTAATAGATATCCTGCCTCTTTCAGATCCTACCTTCAAAAGTTCCTCGAACTTGAGAATAAAAATATTTCTGCGTTAGATTTTTTTTTTGTATTTGAGTCAAATTTAATTATTTCATTATGTATTTATAATTTTATAATAATTATGATTTCATAATTAAAACGGTGTTGTCGCTTCTAACGTGTTGACGTGTTTTTAGTTTCTTTATTTTTTTATAATAAATAATTACTATTTTTATTGCTATTATTATCAATAGTAATATTATTTAAAAAAAAAAAAAAATAATGGGCCTAAGTGGGATTCGAACCCGCGCCCTCCGATCTGAAATAATATTAACATTATTATTGTTATTATTATATTTTATACTATGATTATTGAACGTCTGGTTTCATTGTAAACTCGGTATATTGGGAAAAAAACTCCTCGAGTTACTGCTAAACCAGACGTACGCTGATACAGTACCCAATAGCACAAGGTCTGTTTTGACCGTAAATTTTTCTCGACTTAATTCCAGAAAAATTTACGGTCAAAACAAACCTTAGATTTCGACTCGGGTACTCGGTGGTACTAGTTATCTAAGGTACTATTTTGAAAAATTTGGAGTTTTATATTATGTTGCTACTTATTCAGAAAATGTTAACAAAAAAAGTTTTTAGAATCAATCATGAACATTTTTCGTTTCTTATAAGAACTTTTCGGGAACTTTTTTTACTAGTCAAAAAATGTTCATAATTAGTTCCATTAACTTTTTTTTGGATCAATTTCTGATTAAGTAACAAGATAATATAAAAAAAACCAACGTTTCTAAAAAGTCCTGATAAGAGTAAAAAAATGTTTATAATTGGTTCCAAAAACTTTTTTTTTTAACAATTTTTGAACAAGCAGCAAGATAATGCAAAATCCAAAATTTTCCGAAAAGTTCTAATAAGAGCCAAAAACTGTTCCTAATTAGTTCCAAAATCTTTTTTTTTAATAATTTCTGAACAAGTAGAGCAACAATTTACAACTTTCTTAACGGGAAGATAAAAATATAAAAATCCTGCAAAAAAAATACGCCGTTGTTTATTTTTTGTCTGGGGGTATTTTGTCCGGGGATATTTTGTCGAGGATATTTTGTCCGGGGATCAAAACGTCTGCTACCAACTTCGAGAGGGTGAGAACGAAGTTAAATTTTTATACTGAGCCTGACTGCTCTCGATGATTCCATATTTCAGGCTGATTTTTCTTGATCGAAAAAAAAACTAGATTAAGTGCACGGAAAATAAATTGTAGTAATGGCAACAACAACTGGAGTTCCATTTACCACAAGCTGTAGTATGACATGAGACAACTCCAAATTGTGGTTAGATTTACTACAATATTGTAGTTAAGCGTCAACTATCGAAAAAAGTAAGATATGCCACAGCATGCAGTATTTGTAACTCCAATTGTAGTTCAATTTACTCGATATGCGGTTAACCGTTAACGTAATTACGTAAAAATGAACGGTATATAACTTAAAATTTTTATAAATTATTTTTAAAAATCATTTATTGAGTTATTTGTATATACTAAACATGGTAATTATTTACAAATAGGGTCCACCCATGCTGGGCCATGTTAAATTTTTTTTGATCAAATTGATCAATTTTTTTTTTAATTGTTCATTGTTTTATGTACTTTAGAAAAAAAAAAAAATACATCAATATTATCAAAAAAGATAAAATAGAAATTTTATCCAAAAACATGAAAGCCAATTTTTTTCCAACTTTTGAAGGCAAAAAAGCTATCGAAATCTTAATTTTTTTCTCACGACATTTGTTATCATAAATGCGCCGTAAGAACAAGCAGAATAAAAAAAATTCAAAATTGTTAATTTTTGGGTTTTAATAAAGTCAGATGATTATTTATGAGACACTTTAATAATTGAATATACACAAAAGATTAACCTCAAAATGGTGAAATAGCGGGAAGTGCTCCTTCTGTAGTACTCTCAACTCTCGCCTGGAGTATTTGTTACTGCAGTGTGCACTGTGCTGTAGAATTAACCACAAGATAGAAGTAAATTCAACTTATTAACTAAGTAAAATTTGTCGCATATTTAGTAACTTTTATCATTTATGTGGTATTTTTAACTACCAACACATTTAATGCAACCTTGTAGTAAATGATACTACATATTATTTTCCGTATGGTATCTACGAAAGTATACGTATGTGAAACGTATATTTTTGCCAACAAACACGAATAACATAGTGGTTATCCGCAAGCCGTATCGCTCATATCACTTTGCAACACGCACTAGATCGACTATAGAGCTTGTTAAAAATTTATTCCTGTGTTTTTGTCATTATACACAGACAAGCATTGACAAAGATATTTTCAACAAAGTTTCTTAAAAGAAAATTTATTAATTTCTTCTAATTGATATATTTTATATTTTCCATAATATTATCAGAATTTAAATAATTGTGTATTTATCAGCCCGCTTATAAAGCCAAATTGTACACCTTATACATCAAATGAGAAATGTTTTAGTATATTTGATACCAAAATAACTGAATGTTGATTTCATTTTTTATCATCTGTAAGAATTATAAAAAAAAATAATCAAACTCCTATGAATAATGATCGAACGAAAATTTCGCCTGCAGCTATTATGGTATTGTTTTCAATTATTTACCATGTTTTATTTTAATTCTAATAAAGTACACTTGAGTTGTTGAAATGACATTGAAGCGATCAGCATATCATACTTCCTATCGTTAATATACTCATTAGGGTGTGTCAAAAAAATTGACAAATGTTTTTTTTTCGAACGGCCGTGGAATTCTGTCAGAGGACGTCAAAATAAAGTTCCTGGGAAATATGAGCTCTTAATATTTATATTTACAGGTCGTGAATCATAATTTTCTATTTTCCATTTAAATAACATGGGAAAAAAAAATTTTAAGCTTAGAATTTTATTCCTCGGCAATGGCTCATTGTACAGATGAGTTCAAGATATATTTTTGTCAGAAATTAAACGCCCTACAAAAAAAGTTTCTTATCATTTTTCGATAAATCCGTCGGTTAAAAAGTTATTGGAGCTTGAAGTCAAATTTATAGTAAATATCTAAATCTTTTTACTTTTTCGGCGAAACTATCAGACTTATCACACAATATCATGATAACTTTTAATCTAAGAGCCAGTGGGCGGCAGACTACACATATTTTAGGAAAGCCTAAAATTTCCTCAGTGAGTCTGTTGTACCTACCAACTATGAAATGGCAGCTAGCTAAGCGCGGTCGCGGTGGCTTCGGCTACACTCAGGTGCGACAGGTGTGAAAATTTCATGAACTAAAAACATATTTTAGGAAAGCTGCTGTTTGGATATGTTGAAATATACTATCCTAGCTATCTAAAATTGAAATGGCAGACCATTATCGCGGTTCTAGAGTGGTGGCAGACAATTTTAAAAATTAAAAAAAAAATTTTTTTCAACATAGTTTAGGAAACTTGAAATTTATATATGTTATTCTTTGAAGTATCAGAAGCTTATATTTCTGAAGGCAGACCGATACGTCGGTTCCTTCGACCTGGCAGACAGTAAAATCTTTTTCTCCCACGAGTTTACTTGGATGTAGTAGATACGTTGTGTATAAGTAAGATCACGTCAAGTGGACCCCCTATTTTCCACTTGATCATAAAAATTAAGTCTATGTATCTTTTTCTCAAATAGTCACTATGAAAAATCAATTTCCCAAACTATTTTTCAGAATTTCCATTTTAAAATAATTTTTTTTACAATGAAAATTATGAATACTTTTAATTAGAAAATAGATTTTAAAACAATCGTTAAAAATAAAGTAATGAAATTTTCAGGATTTATTGTCAAATATCTATATTTTATTGAGATAATGATAGCTTAAAATTATTTATTTACTATCCTATTGTTGATTAACTTTTAAGTAAACAAATTAAAATTTCATTGACTTCTCGATAAAAAAATGAAGTTTTGTTTCATCGGTTCCATGTGTTATTTATTAAAGTTTAAAATCCCTGAAGAAAATCTCACTGTTCGCAATTAGTTTAAACAATATGAATTTATTTATCACCACGCGCGGAGTGTCGGGCGCTCTCAATACAGTGCGCGGCCGAGCGTCTCAGGCTATATTGCATCTTCAATCAGTCATATTTAAAATAACAATTAAAAATATAGGTGTCAAACAAATTTTATTTTTTTGAACAATATCATGAACAATACGATAATATAATTTTTTATTATTACACTGAAAAAAAAAAAAAAAAAAAAAAAAAAAACTGTATTCAAGTATCTGCATGTTTGTATCTTCCCGAGTAATTATTTGTTTTTACTGTCCGCCAGTTCGAAGGAACCGACGTATCGGTCTGCCTTCAGGAATATAAGCTTCTGATACTTCAAAGAATAACATATATAAATTTCAAGTTTCCTAAAATACACGGAGAGAAATGAAGCTCAAGATCAACGAAAAAATACTGTCTTCATATCAATTTTTATTAGATCCGTTTAAAAAATCATAAATTCAGATAATTTTTATAAAAAATTGGTAAAATGTAATAGGTACACAAAAAAAATTATAGAGTAGCATAATAATATTTAAAGACTTCAATTATTAATAACCAATAAGGATAAAATATGTTAAGCGATAAAAGTATTATCAAAATAAATTTTGAAATTTTATAAATCGGAATTCAAGTTTTGATAAACGCTTGCTATTAATTAAAATTTAAATAATAATTATTATCTGTTTCTTGTTATAATTTTTCAATGTTGGATTTATGGATTTTTTTATAATTTTGTATCGAAAATTAAAGTCAACGTAAAAACATTTATTTTTAACAGTATTAAATTCGAAATAAATTAATTATATTTTAAACCTCTTCGATAAATTTTTCTACAAAAAAATGATTTTTTTGTTTCATTTTATATAAATATTATAATTTTTGTTCATACAAAAATTAACTAGAACTAAACATGATAACTGGGATAATAGAATAACAAACTTTTTAGATTTTGTCATGATATTTATATTTACTTCAATTTTTATTATTATTATCTGTGTATAAATTCTCGACATTGATTCTATATAAAAATATGAAACCAGCATAATAAAAATTCTTAAAATTTTAAGAGTTTTAGTTTTGTCAGTTGGTAATTCTCATTATATGGTTAGTATAAATTCTACTTTATCAGCAAAGTAAAATTTCTCTTGCTAGCATAATAAAATTTGCAAAATTCAAGCTAATATTTACTCATTTGAGGAAGAATAATTTTAAGAAATCATTAAAGTTTAAAAAACTAATAACAGTCTTTACACCCATTTGCTAAAATTTCATTGAAATACAGCAATTTATAATTTCTTGACAATAATTTTTGTTTGTCTTTGAATAGATTTTACAAGGGTGTTAAAACAAAATGATCTTTTGTTCTGAATGCTGAGATTTGGGTTACGTTTATGGTCAGTACTCCGCGGGGATTCATTTAAGGAACACATCTACTGTATTTATCGTGTCAATTATTCACTTGATTTTTATAAGATTATGTTGTGTCACTGTGAAAATCTGTTTTTTTTTTTTAGTGATTTAAATATTTTGTGTTGTTAACAAAAAAAAGTGTCTAATTTTACAACTAGTCATGTGGGAGATGTTGGTAAACTGGGGTTTGGACCACTTGAAACTCAGATTTGAAGGTAAGTTTTATTTTCATAGTGAACCCGTCGTACATACAACTAATCAATTATCATTGACAAAAAGAAATTGGTCATTGAAAATTTTTTACACTTGATCGAAATATTTTGAGACATATTAATGTATTCAAGCAAATATTCGGAAAATATATTAATTAAACGTCTACTCATAAATTATTTTCTTGTTTGATCATACTTAAAATTGTGAATAAATATTTCACTTATCATTCGCTTATAGGGGCTTGCCTAATTCCTCAGAACTTCGTAGACGATCCGTCGCTATCTGGTCGTCTAATTCATGATGAAAACGAATTGAATTTATTTAATAGACGACTAAGAGAATGGCACGAAAGTCAAAAAAATTTGCAATTTGAGGTATTTCATTGTTTTAAAAAAATTTTTAATCTGTAGGTTTTTCTTGTGTATCATATTTGAGCCAAAATATTTATTTTAGACACCCATGCATAATTCTTTACACTATGAGCAAAATGGTCTTCTAAATAATCCTATTAATCCTACAATAACTCACCAACCAGGTATATTTTCATTTTTTATTTCTTTTGTTAGATTGCCAATTATTACTTATTTCATAATTACACAGTAAAAAATATTGTGTATCTGTGTTATAAACGGTCCGTGTGAAATTTTTTGTATTCATCATTATTTTGTGTCAAATCAACACAATTCTCTGTGTTACTTAAAAATTTTTAACCTAGTACAAAAATCGATATTATCATCATTTATTAGGTGTAATTTTAAAATCAACAGAAAAAGTGTTGAAGCAACAGTTATATTATGTTAAAAAAAAATGTCTTTCTTCTATTCACGTGGGAAGTGCCATTAAGGTAGTTCCATTGTGCTATAGTATAGTCAGAGTATTTACTATAGACAAAAATTTAGAAGCCTCGGCACACAGACGTTCACACATACAGTTACATATGGCTAGTTTCAGTGATCTGACAACGTTGCTCTGAGTGTTTATGTATTTTTGTTTATGGTCTCAGTGCATACAAATAGTATTTCGCTTTGTAATAATAGTACCTATTATTTAATAAAAAAGATGCCCAAACAAATACGACACAAAGGTCAATTTATAAAAAACGAAAATTTATCTAAAAAATTGTCTTTTAATTTTGATATGAAAAAAGCCAAAGAAAAAAATGGGTGAAATAAGATATTTATTTAAAAGTGACCCAAAGTTTATTTTAACGTTAAATAACTTATTTTACATTTTATTTAAATATTTATACCGTCATTAAAGTTTTATGTTCTTACTTTATGTTAATTTTTTTTATAAAATATATGTTTAAAAGAAAAAGAGTATCATATTTATTTATTTATTTAATCGTTTTTTTTATTCATAACTAATTTAAATAGTGATTTTAATATTTTAGTTACGAAGCTGAATTTGACTAAAACCGTGAAAGTTTTGAATTTCCCGCTTTTTATTATACACTAATATTGTATGCACCGTTTCTAGCACACAGATTATGTTGATTTCAACACAATATTTTTTACTGTGTATTTTTTAGCCAAAAAAAAAAACAAATATTCAAAAAAACTTTTTCTAACTCTGAATCTAATTTTATTCATTATATTGTCGTTGATTATTATTAAATATAGATATTTTTTTAAATTTCGAGTGAGTGGGTAAAATGATTTTTTATCTCTTTATTCTTTTGCTGATAATACAGCTTTATAAAAATATCAGTTACATAGTTATAAAACAAAGTTTTATTAGGATTCCAAGATTATCAAGTATGTCATTTACCAACTTATGAAGTATCTTCATTACATTATGGGTCAGAGTCTCACATCGGAACTGCAGGAAATAATCATCCGCCAAGCAATATAAATTCTAATGCTGAGAGAAGGAATTTAAGTTCTGAATTGACAGATCTAAGCAATGTAGTTAATGAGGAAGCAGCAAGTAAATCTAATTTTGAACATATCCTCAATATTTCATTTTCAATAGATTTCTGAGCTTAAGTTCATTATCATAACTTTTGCTATGTTTTATTCTCAGCTTTTCATATTCTTCCTTTAGACCATAATTCTCCCAATGATATTCCAAATATCGATCCAGCCAATCAGCAATTTTTGATAAATACAACAAATACACCTCTTGTAAGTTAGGTTGATTTAACTAGAGTCCACCTGATGAGTCATTCATATCTTATTTGTTACAAATTAAAGTAAATGATACTGACTTATGTAATTTTATATTTGATTTAGATGATTTATGAGTATTTAAAAAATGACGTCGATGGAAAGGCTATAATCAAAGATTATGAGGAAAAGAAATTTAACTCAAAAATTCGAAACTTACTAGTTAGACGTTTAATTAATCGTGAAAAGGTCAAAGCATTTGAAAATATTCCATTAAAGAAAAAAGCGACGTTCCAGTATGTGTTTTTGAAAAAAAAAACTCATTAAAAAAGCCAATGAAGATAATAACTTCATTTTTTTAATAATAATATCATATTTGTTCAGCCTTTCAGCTGCTGTGTTGAAGAACTATTCAGTAGAAATCAGTACAGTTTTTCCTACTGAAAAATCTTCAGTATATTTCATGCCCTATGAAGCAAAGAATGGTTTAAAAATAGGACCATCAGGCAAACTTGTTGCCCATTATAATTATGTTCTTGGGGTTTTAAAAAAAAAAGGTTTGATTGGGCCTGATGAATCAACTGATGAGTCTTCAGCCAACGATACCATCGCAGACACCGACCCCACTAATGGAACTGTGAATGGTACTATTTCTTTTTTTTTTATTTCTTTATTATTGAAATTATTATATTTGGAATATTACTTATTATTTTCAGAACACATTGATAACGATTTAGAAATACTGACAAGTTTACAGCAACAACCTGAAACTACCTTATTGAACAGTTGGAAAGCAACATTTGCCTATCGCAAAAATCTTCTATTAGCAGATAAAATATCTATTAGTGATTATTATGATCGATTTCCGTGTTTACAGGCAGAAATTGGAGTTAAATTGGTAAATATGCTGACTTTATACAATGTTAATATACATCAATATGATAATGTGTAGCAATATGAAGTCTCTAGTAGGGAGATCATTCTTAGCTTTTGCCGGAAATTTTTAGAATCGATGGTTTGATTTTGACCATGCATATAAAATGTATAAAAACATTTCAATAGAATAACCAGGACAATATTCTAAGAATGATGATTAGTAAACCAAAAAGAAAAAAAAATATTTTGAATCGGTTATTGAATATAATCTTCTTTATAATTTTCGTTTCTTTTTTTTTTGTAATTATTTATTTCAATATTTCAAGCCGTGCGAAATTTTCAATAAAAAATGTGCATAACAACATAATATTTTGAGATGTTAATTTAAGATATGATTCGTGTTTGAGGTTTACAAGTGTTAGTTTATCAACTTTTTCATTTATTTATTTATTTTTTTTTCTTTTTTAAGATAAGTTCTGACTTCTATCAGCTTTATCCAAATTTAGCAAAACAATTAAAGACAAGTTGGAATAATTTCAAAACAAAATTAACAGTATTACTTACGCAAAAAAAAAAACAAAGCTAAAAGATATCGAAGACAGAACTTTTGCAAACAGTTTACGGCACATCACGGAAGAAGGTGTTTAAAATAAAACAACTTTATTAACATTTCTTTTATGATTTGGTCTTTCGTTTTAATTTTTTTTCTTTATATTTTAGCCGATAAAGATGCGATTATTTGGTACCTTTTGTCCAGTCTGATACCAGGACCCTACATTACAAAGCTAGCTAGCGATACACAACAACAGTTAGGCAAGGAAAATAATCCATCAGCAGCAAAAAAGAGAAAAATCACAAAACGACGAGTAACCCCTGCGGAAGCTCGTTATTCTTCTTTTTTAATTTTGCCGGTAATTGCATTCTTCTTTAATAAGTATATAATCTTTAGAGAACGCATTGATTTACTGGTTATAATGTTACATAATTAATTTTCAGAATCTTGCGGAAATAGAAGAAGCTGTCAAACAACGGCAGGAATACCTTGCCAAAAATAATTTATCGTGCCAGCCTATTGCTGTTCTTATAGGATCTATCGATAAAGTTGTAGACTCATACGTTTACATTGAAAATAAACGTTACAGAACGAAATCGACGTTAGCTGCTCTCGATTTGACTTTTAAAAGTTTCTTCACCTTAGATTGTGAATATCCGGTTGCAGGAGTGCATGTGTGGACCTTTCTCCAGCAGGTTGTATATAATCTTCATTATTCTAAAAAAGACTTTACTTCTACGAGTTATAAAGACTTTGTAAGTGATTTTGAACAAGTGAAATGATTCGATATCGAGTATGATTCACTATGAGTCAAAGTTTTGACATATATCTTATTTTGAAAGTTACCTTTTATTTATATTCTGATATTTAATTACTCTTTTTAGTATACATTATTCAGCTATGTTATAATTAAAAATAATAATTTAATAAGTTATTTAATATATTTATAATAATTTGTTTTTGGATACGAATTGCTGTGAACCACAGTTGCGATAATTATTTTTAAGATTATTTTTGATTAGTCTACTATTATTTAATTATTCTTTTTAGTATAAATTATTCTGTTCTTATATAATTAAAAATAATTATTCAAAAAGTTACTTGATGTATTTAAAATAATTTGTGTTTGGATACGAATTGCTGTGAACCACAGTTGCGATAATTATTTTTAAGATTATTTTTGATTAGTTTACTATTATTTAATTATTATTTTTTAGTATAGATTATTCTGTTCTATTATAATTAAAAATAATTATTCAAAAAGTTACTTGATATATTTATATTAATTTGTATTTGTAAAATTTCGATCGTCACTTTAAATATTGTCATTAATTTATCACAATCATTTTATTCTTACAATCAATAGATATCGTTCAGTCGTTTATTATTCGGAAAAATGTTTGTTTATTTTCATTGTCAGGAAGCTATTCAAAGCAACAATATTTTGCTAGATCATATAAAAAAATTCCATTCTGAATTAACAGAATATCGATGCTCCGAATCTCAGTGCCAACGTATTTATTCTATTTTCTATAGTTATTGGAAGCATCGTATGAGAGAACATAATCAGCATTTGATTTTTACTCCTACCGTCTTAGAACTGTCTTCAACTTCACTAAGTTTAATAGATAATGCTCTATCTGTAAGTCTGCCATCTGATTGTCGTAATTTAGATGGCGAAAGACTAGAGAACGTCGATGAATATACTGAAAGTTCCGACGAGGAATATTTTGACGCTCATTCAAATGATGAAACAGCCATGATTAATAATCTATTACAATCAACTAACATTCAGTATGATCTGCCGATTATACCTAATTATTCTAATCAACAAAATTTTAATTCTGAAACCGAGTTAGATTCAAATGTATCCAATGTTCAGAGTGTATCTAAAATTTTTGAAAATTTATTACAGCGACGGTCTCTCCATTTGGTATCTAAATTACACAGTCTTCCAGATTTATCGAGAAAACGAACTGAAATGATTATTAAAGATCATACATCGTTCGTTAATGATTATTGTTTTAACTTATTAAGAGATCCGGTTTTAAAATGTTTTGATCAATCAGATGTAAGTTCGGAAAATAAAAATGTAGTCAAACAGATGTTTAAAATTTTACAAGGTTCTTTTGATAGTTTTCGATCTTCTTTTAAATCGTTTCAATATTTTGAAGAAATGGGTACTTTTATAAAACCAATTCATTTAAACGTTGGTTTTAGAGATGAATACAAAATGCGGCAAGGTTCACTTGCACTTTGTACAGTTCCTTTGACCGTTGAATTTATTCCTCTTCGCCATGTACTTAAAAAATTTTTTGAACTTGGGACTATCTTCGAAGATACGTTGGCTTATTTAGAATTATTGATAAATACTAATATTTTAATATCTAATTACGTGCAAGGAAGTTATTGGACAGAATTTATAAAATCTAGTGAAAAAAGAATAATAATACCAGTTGCATTATTTTTTGATGATTATGAAAATAATAATCCACTCGGTAGTCATCGAGGTATACAAAAATGTGGAGCTTTATATTTATTATATTAATTATTTTATGCTTGCCTCCAAGATATAGATCGAAATTAGCAAACATAATTTTATTTCTTTTGACAAATACATTAGATCGAAAATTAATAGGAAAACAAAAAATTTTTAACACAGTCATACAGGAATTAAAGTTTTTAGAAACAACGGGCATTACCATTAATATTAACAATGAATGAAAGCAGATTTATTTTAAGTTAGCTGTTATACTGCACTGAGAGAAAAATGCATAGTAGCCTGAATTACGACAACTCAGATATTAAATATTAGTTCTGTGAACTAGTTTTCGTAGTCACTGGTGCTACACGGTAGTCCACGAAACTATGCAAAATAGTAGCACTAACTATTCTTTATAAACAATTTTTACCTGGACATAACGATTATAAAAAAATAGTCTTCGAAACTTAAGATTTAATAGTAATAATAACTACGATTTATAGTTTGCGTCAACCAATTAAAATAGTATCAGTAACTACTTCGGCTTAGTTAATGTTGAGTAGTTGACGTAACTTGAAAAAAAAAGTTATTTGAGCTGAAGCTTGGGCAGTACTGACAATAATAATTTTGTAGTTAGCTTCAATAAATAAAAGTAGTGTTAGTAACTATTTCAGCCCAGCGGGAATGAATTAGTAGATATAATTATAATGATTAAGTTATCAAAATTTGAATTTTAGCAGTGAAGAAAAATAGTGTTTGAATAGTTTGCTGTAATAAATTAGAATAGTATTAGTAATCGTTTTAATCTAATTGATCGTAAATATTTGATATAACTATGAAAAATTAGTTTTTGTAACGTAATCCTTCGCAGTAGTTACGATAATTTATTCATAGTTTATTTGAATAAATTAAAATAGTATCAGTAACTACGTCTTCATAGTAGATTTCGAATAGTTGATATAACTATAAAAAAAAAAATAAAGTTCTTGTAACAAGCTAGTGCAGTACTGACAATAATATTTCTATTATTTGCTTCACTGAAAGTTAATAGAATCAGTCACGTTTTTGATTTAACAACGTTTTTTATTTTTTAATATCGAGAAATAATTCAAGGAATTATTAATGTCATTATGTAGTTAAGGATCTACTATATGACTACCAAAACAGGCACTTGACACTCTGTCAAATAACAGAGGAGTATCGGTGCCAGAATTATTCTCAAGTATGGAATATAAAAACTCTAAAATATCTATCTAACCAGGAGCAGCACAAGAAGTTGAGTGTCATCTAGTGGCGAGCACTGAACTACTTCCGCTGACGCCTACCGCCGATGACTTTCTCCGCTTCCACATATATATTCTCCCAACAAATATTTTTCTTAAGTCTTTTACATTAAAAATCAAAGAAAATAAAAAAAAAAAAAAAAAAAAAAAAAAAAACAAAATGTCGATACCACCAATCGCCAGCATTTTTTCCGAAGTAAATTTCTATCGTATCATCCAAAGACCATTTTTTTTGTTTTTGTTAACTATAAAAGTTATAAACAAATGGATTTTTTCAAAGTCCGGATTAGATTGAAAAAATCGAAAAAATGTTGATACCACCAATCGACAGGATTTTTTCTGAATCCAATTGCTGTCGTATCGTACCGAGAACTTTTTTTTTTGTTAACTAATGTTATAAATAAATCGCCAGATTGGTGGTATCGACATTTTGTCTTTTTTTTTTTTTTTTATTTTCTTTGATTTTTAATGTAAAAGACTTAAGAGAAATATTTGTTGGGAAAATATATATGTGGAAGAGGAGAAAGTCATAGGTGCTAGACAGCAGCGGAAGTAGTTCAGTGCTCGCCACTAGATGACACTCAACTTCTTGTGCTGTTCCTGGTTGGATCGATATTTTAGAGTTTTTATATTCCATACTTGAGAACAATTCTGGCACTGATACTCCTCTGTTATTTGACAGAGTGACAAGTGCCTGTTTTGGTAATCATATAGTAGATGCTTAACTACATAATGACATTAATAAATCCTTGAATAATTTCTCGACATCAAAAAATAAAAAATACTTTCCTGCTAACCAAAAAAAAAAAAAAAAAACGTTTTAAACTCAAAACAAAATCTCGGAGGATAGTATGTATGAAAAGTCTGAATGACTATGGTTTCTTAGGAAAATATACTATAAACTTTTTAGTTCAAACAACCCAGCGTAACATACTTCATCTAACTTAATATAAATGATAAGCCGTAACAAAATATTGTAGTTACGCTGACTTAAAATTTGTAGTTAAGAAAATTATGGTCAATTGGTTAATCTTACTTGATATAAATATTAAATTATTACCATGTCATATAGTTGCGCTGACCAGAAATTTTTAATTTAAATTACCCAACTCAGAACAGTCATGTTCACTAATATTATAGTAGTGTATTCAACTGCATAATAGTGTAATCAACTACTTTTTTGTAGTACTATTTACTATAACACTTTAGTTACGGGCACTACAGTCAATAGCTGAGATGTTTTTTTACTACGTTTTCCTAGTTCTGAAAACGTATTTTTTCTCTCAGTGTGGGTGATAATTTAGGTGTTAACGAATTATTCGGTTTAGTTGAAAGTTTTTCTGCTCATCATTTTTGCCGCTTCTGTTTAATTAGAAAAGAAAATATTAAAACTACTTTATCCGAAAAGTTTTGCACCCTACGTAATCGAGAAAATTATGAAGCTGGTTTATTATTAAATCAAACCTCTGAAACTGGCATCAAAGAAAAATGTTGTTTCCATGAATTACTCAATTTTCATTTTACAGAAAATTTTGCTGTCGATATAATGCATAATTTTTTAGAGGGTGTCTGCCAATACGATCTTGCACTAATATTGAATTATTTTATTTCAAACTTGAATTTATCACTTGATACATTAAATACACAAATTACTGGATTTTTTTATTCTTATCACGATCGACAAAATAAATCACCAATAATTTCAGAAGAATCTCTTAAAAATAAACGCATTATTACGTCAGCCGCGGAAATGCAAAGTTTGGTGCGTAATTGACCCTTGATGATCGGTCATTTGATACCAAAAGATTGTGAACACTGGGATTTGCTATTAAAATTAGTTGAAATGTCTGAAATTATTACCGCTGATTATTATCAGCTTGGACATTGTGATGTGCTCGAATGTATCATTAATGAATATTTATGTACTTAGGTAAAATTGTACCCAGATAGCATGAAACCGAAACATCACTTTTTGATACATTATGCCCGAGTTATGAAAACATCAGGTCCGTTGCGTAATCTATCTAGTATGAGAGGGGAAAGTAAAAATAAAGAATCTAAAGAATTTGCATCCGTTGCTGTCAATCGAATCAATATTTGCTACACTATCGCTAATAAACATTAACTTAAACAAAATTATCACTTTCAAAATTTTCAAACTCCTGATGATTTTACTATTAGTCCAATAAAAGGATTGAGTTCATCATCTAAAAAATTAGAAATTTTATTCCCTGAAATTTTAAATTCAGAAGAAATATATGAAATAAATTGGCTGAAATTTAATGATCAGTATCTCACGCAGGATTCCATAATAATGGATCGAACTGAGGACGGTCCCGTTTTTTATATAGTAAAAAATATTTTTTTGGAAAAATTGAATAAAATTATAGTTATTACACAAAAAGTTTCAGCTTATTTTGACGAGCATTTTCATGCTTTTATTGTAATACATTACTCTGTTAAATATACATTTTTTTTATGGAATGAATTGAAAAACTTAATTGTAACGCACAAATTGCGAGCCGGGAATGGGGAAGAATATATTTTAAAAAGATGGATTTAATCACTAAATCTTTTCATTAATTCTTATGAGATTTGTTTGTATAACTTTTTGTATGGTTGATAATAAAATACACACGAATAAGAATCAATTATATTTTTTTTGTATTAATAAAATAAAAAACTATTTAATGTATTATCATATGTAATAAATGTAAACCAAGTGGATATTAATTTTATAAAAAATTAGATGTGTTTTTATTTACTTTATTTTATCCTTATAAATGTTTATTAAATTGGATAAGTAGTTAAAACACTTTGTAATATTTATAACATTAATGCAATAATTTTAACGAGACTTTTCTTTACGTTGTAAATTTAATATTGTACGAATTGTGAAATTAATTTTAGAAATATATTGTCGACTATCATTATCAATGTTGCTGAAAAAAATGAAATTAATACAAAATGAAAATACACTGATTAATATTTATATTTTCATAGGTTCCTATTAATTACATTTAATATTCATACGTATACGTTATTATAGATACATATAAAACTATTGAAAATAATTGATAGAAACATATAAAAATATAAACACAAAATACTGTATCTTTAATTTTTTATTAATTTCGTGTTTTTCAGCAGCATTTGTATTGATAATTAGTCGACAATATATTTCTAAAATTAATTTCATGATTCGTACAATATTGAATTTATAAAGTAAAGAAAAGTCTCATTAAAATTATTATGTTAGTATTATAAATTTTACAAAGAGTCTATAGAAATATTTTAGATCAAAACTATAATTTTCATATAAAACAATTTAAAAAGTAAAAAAACAAAAATAAAAATTGCTATTCATTTTCAATAAATTTAAAAAAAATGTTGATCGAACATTTAATATAATTTTAATAATTTTTATTATGCTTTTACTAAAAAAAAAAGAAATAATTTTACAAGTATCAAATAGCTAGTAATATGTTTTGTTATCATAAGACGGTAAAGATTGAATCCTAGCGACACAATTTCTGTCGTGTCAGTTATTATAACTATAAAATACTCTATAATTTTTATTATGCTTAATATGAAATGTAGTATGTGCAAGAAAGAAATTTTTGTCGACAGAATAGAAATTTTATTATGTTTCAATACAATAAGTAGCAACATTTATAGCATAAAATATTGGACTATCATACGGTTTCAAGTTTAGTTAGCTAGCATAATAAAAATTCATTGATTTTCACATAAAATTTCATGGAATTTTAAGCTCCATTTTTCTCCGTGCAAGGAATAAAATTCCAAGCTTAAAAATTTTTTTTTCCATGTTATTTGAATGGAAAATAGAAAATTATGATTTACGACCTGTAAATATAAATATTAAGAGCTCATATTTTCACAGGAACTTTATATTGACGTCCTCTGATAGAATTCCACGGCCGTTCGAAAAAAAAAACATTTGTCAATTGTTTTGACCCACCCTAATACTCATATTTTGATGAAATAAAAAATTTCTCTACAACTTTAAATCTGTAATGGATATCCTTATCATTATATAACTTAATCTATTACTTTTCATAAAAAAGTATACAAGCATACAAAATGAATAAATTATAAAAAATAAATTTATTTTTTTTTTTATTATTAAAAAAATATTAATTATATTATTTGCTATTAAATAATATTGCATACGTTATCAAAAAAATTATCTGAGATTTATTATTTATGACAGAAATATTGTTTTAATGTGAAAAAAAAAAAAAAAAAAAAAAAAAAAAAAAAAAAAAAAAAACGTACAAGTATAGTAAAGCATATCATTCGATCGTTTTCTACGCTTATCCGGTATATGACGATATTTCCCCCTTGTCGGTCATTGGCGCAAATATGACTAGATTAAAGTGGTATTCAATGCCACTGATTTCCACGTGTTTATCCAACTTTTATCACAATATGGTTGTACATAACAAAAAAATATCAATATTTACTATTTGATGCACTGTATAAATAATAAGAGACTGACATCGAACTCCCTAAGAGTTTGACAAATTTCCTCTTCAGTGAAACCAAATTCGTTTGAACCAACGAAAACTAGTTTGTCTCAAGAAAATCATTTTTATTGAATTAAAATCTCTACTTGATTATGAGAAATCGCTTAAGTTTGCTTAAGGTAAACTGCTCTCACATACATTCAAGTAGTATCAATATGTTTATATACACATACATCCATAATATTCGAGAAGTGATCGTCGCAACAACGTTCACTGTTCTTGCGCACGTTTTTTGCGTTTAGTGATGTTTATTATTGTAGTCCTAAGACATAACCACGGTAACAATTAAATAAACGGAGTTGTTAAGCATCAAATTAATAGAAATGTTAAAACGTTTATGTTATCATTAGTTAGTAAATAAAGTAAAACAAGTGGCTAATACACGTAAAAAAATGTGTAGTTCAATTTACTACAAATGGAGTTTCATCTACTACACTGACTAGTAATATATAGGATAACTACAAGTTTAGTAACAATTACTAGTGTACTGTGGTACACACCCTGTAGTACCATGTACTACAGTGAGTAGTAATAAGAACTTGCATTAAATAACCACTGTGGTTCTTTTTACTCCACAACATAGTAGTTGAATATATTTTATTCCTAATGTATTAATTGAATATCTGTTAGTTAACGATCATTAGTTTTTATGATATTGAAAAAGTTATAAAAATTTATCTTACAATCTTCGGACTTACAGTTTATCAAATTAAAATGATATAAAAATAAATTTATTGATGGATAACTTAAAATAATAAGGACTCAAATTTTAAAAGCCAACTTTTTATCAATACCTGATAAGGATCATTTTAAAAATATATTTATAATCTATGAATTCTCGTATAAGCATAAACTTAGAATAGTTAAGTATTAATTTTTATTAATAGAAAATATAAAAAACATCGTTTTAAAAGTTATAATTCCCCTAAATAGCAAATACTCATTAAGCAATGATTTCAGAAATTGCGTTTATTTATAACAAATGTCCCTCGCGGTTTTGAGAATGCCGTAAAAATGCCGTAAATTTACCGTAATAATTTGGTATTAATATGGTTATATTGGTCAGTTTTTTTTCCTGTAGTTATGCCATAAACTTTCTGTACTTATGCTGTAGAGTTACCAGATTACTACAGTAATATTACTATAAAAATGCCGAACTTTTACTGAAAAAATGCTGCAAAAAAACTATAACAATACCGAACTTTTACCAAAAAAAAATGCTGTAAAAAAACTGTAAAAATGCCGAACTTTTACCAATAAAATGCTGTATAAAAACTATCATACGATAATGTTATAATAATGAAATCGTTGTTTTTGTGATAATAATACTGTCAGTATCCTGAAATTTTGCCAGATTTACGCTGATGAAATAGAAAATTGTAAAAAATATGGTTTTATTTTTTGTTCGCTTCTGCATTTAACATCATCGAAAATGTGCAAAATGTAATATTTTTTATTTTATTTTATTGGTTCACACAATTCTTACTCAAAAAAAAAAAAAATGTAAGTGAAAATAACTATCTGTGAAAATTGATGTTTTCAATTTTTTAAAGTTTGTTTGTATTCATGTGAATACAATTAGTAATATCTTTCAAGTAAGTGATTTGGCATAATGGCTACCAGATCAGACTTTGAATAATTAGATCTCGGGATCGAGTCCACGAATAGACGGGAGTTTGTTTTTTTTTTTTTTATGACAGTTATTGCACATAACTTTATAAGGTTATATATAATTATATAAAATTAGATATAACTACATAAAATTTTATACAATTATATATAAATTTTTTTTCTGGGTAGAACAGTTAGATGCTGCAAAAATGCCGAAAATATACTCTAAATATGCTGTATAATTATGGTTTTAATGCTGTGAAAATACCGTATTTTTTCTGATTTATTGCCGTAAATATTCTGAATTTATTTCGTAAATTTTTGGTAATAATACGGCAAAAAAACTGGCCAAAATAACTCGAGTAATACCATATTTATGCGATATTTATACCGTACAATTCCGGTATTATTTCGGTATTTCCAAAACCGCGAGGGACGTATCACTTATTCTTCATTATATATATTATTATTTTTAAATATATATATTATTATTGCACCCCTGATTAAACAAAACGATTTGTGACGATTATAACTGTTTTAATCGTTTTAAATCGTGATAAATCGTCAATTGATGATTAAAAACGATTAAATTTTTCGAATGAAGATTAAAGATGATTCATGACAATTTGAAATTTTAATCGTCATTAATCATTTTTAATCGTAAAATAATAAAGCGTCTTTTGATGATTTGGGACGATTAAATCTGAAAATCCATGACGATTATGACGATTAAACGGTCATTGACAATTTTTAATGGCCCGTGAACGGCTGAATATACAAATGATAACCCCGGCCCTTTAATGGCGCTCGACTATCGGCCAATTAATGGCAGCCGGCAATCAGCCAAGCATTTAAATGAATTTAATTAAAAAAAAAAAATTTTTTTATTAACCTAATAGAATTCATGATCATTAACGTTTAAACTATTTAAGTAGGGTAAATGATGTGAAAAAAACTCGGTGAAAATTCCGCTGGGCTCTGGGCGCGAACTGCCGTGCTTCTGATTACTGGGTCCGAACGATGGCTACTGGACGAAACTGCTAATGTTGAACTGACATTTTTGAATGATCTAGTTATTCATTCTAATACAACCACTCGATTTTATAAAATATAAAGAGCAATTTAATTAATATTTTCGATTATTTAGAAAAAAAAATAAGAATTTCGTACTATTTTATTATAATTACATAATTTTTTAAAATAAAACTTATTAAATTAAATTGATTATTTATCAAGAACCCAGTTGAAATATCTTGCTCTACCACCATTATTAAAAATGACATTTATTATAAAAATGTATGTATTATTTTTTTATTAATAAAGTTATAAAATTGCGGTTGTTGGTTGCAAATAATAACAAGCTAAAAAATATTTTAATTGTTAGTTGTAAATAACTTTAATCGGAAAATTAAAATATATTATTGATTAAAAATTAGTTTAAATCCAAAAAAAAAATAATTAGTAATTAAAGAAAACTATAATAATAAGTTATTTGTATAATTAATAATTGATTAGTCGATTTTTTATTTGACAAAGTCATGGACCACTGACTCACTAACAGGATCCCAACGTCGCGAAACGATAATTGGCCAGTCATAAGTAGCCATTCATTGGCCAGCCATCGGCAGCGTCGTTTAAAATATTAAACGGCTGCTGGTATTTAACCATGCTTGGGCCATTACTAATTGCCAGTGCTTGGCCGAGTGACGGCAGTCAGGCATCGGCCGATCTACGGCATTTTTTCTATTAACGGCGACTCTGTATGGGTTTCTGTATATATTTTATAAGTTTATTTTTAACTCCCTGCTAGGAATATGGTAAATTTTCAGAAAAAAGAAAAGTTATTAGGTTCGGTTCCATTTTTCAAAACCGAGTTTCCAAGAGATCCTGACGTTTTGAGGGCCTAGGAAACTATTCTGAATAATTTTGAGATGATTAACCGATTTAAATCGTTGAGGTGGCATTCAAAGCGGCTTATTAATTCCTAAAACTTTTGAAGAGTTGAGGATAATCAGTATAGTATGTTCCCTGCTAAGAAAATCCGATAGATTCTTATAGCTGTATGTATAAGACCCTACACTTAACTATAGCACTTCTCATAGAACTCATTCATTCTTATAAAATCTCTATAGGAATTTATGAGAATCTATTGGATTCTATAAGATTTTCTAAAAGGTGTTTTTTTCGAATAAAAACAAAAACCTTGAGGGGACCCCGTGATCTAGAAATTTTAAAAAAATTTTTTTTTTCTTCATATTTCGAAAGTATAGTATCTCAAAAATATACTGTTAAAATATGGTGATGATATTCCCAGTATTTCATGTTCTACACTGATAGAAGTATTTATTTGATATTAATAAATGCATTTATTTAAAACAGTTTTTCAGCCTTATTAGACTGAAATAAGCATTTATTTGCCTCAAATATAGATTTATTGGTAGTTAATAAATCTCATATTTGAGTGAACATCACTGTGATTTTTGACTACAGCGCCACTTTCTGTTTACAATACCTTTCAGTACAGTGTCTAGTGTAATAAATTTAAAATATAATCAACTAAATTTTGTTTCATAAATAAAAAAAAATGCTGAATATTTTTTAAATTAATTACTGTGCGTATTGTTTTCTTTAAAAAAATAAACTTAAATGGGACAAATTATTTGTCATTACCCTACTTAATTAACTTCATGTGTCATTTCCTATTCACACAAGTCATTTATTAACTATTAAGAAATGTTTATTCGGTTCAAATAAATCTCATTTAATAAATCATTTGTTAACTATTAATAAATATTTATTTGGTTAAACTTTCAAATAAATCGTTTATTAACGATTATGAAATCTTATTTGATTCAAATAAATTCTTCTATCAGTGTAAAAGCTTTTTAGCAGGCCGGCCGAGTGAGTAATTTGTATTTTATTGTTCGGCGGAAAACATCTGCTTTGAATTTTATACCTAGTTATAATAATGATAAACAAGTTAACATAGAATGAAAAACAAGAAAAACCGAAGAAATGCTCAAGAAAAAAATATGGTGCTGGAATAGCTGATTAATCGTAAGTATATGTTCAAATCTAGTTTTCTTCAGAATTTCTTTGAATAA
Source organism: Microplitis demolitor (assembly GCF_026212275.2). Classification (NCBI taxonomy): domain Eukaryota; kingdom Metazoa; phylum Arthropoda; class Insecta; order Hymenoptera; family Braconidae; genus Microplitis; species Microplitis demolitor. The sequence continues at coordinate 11,348,755 of NC_068551.1, forward strand.
AACTTTAAACGCGTTTATCTCGAAACTACTTTTTTCTGCCTGGCGTAGGGGGAAAAAAACTATCCGGTCGATTGCTTTCAAATTTAAATATGTTATTTAATACACTAACAGCTATCGCTGGAACAAGAATAAAATTTTTGTGTTGAATATTTCTATTTTTTAACATGCAAAATGTTAAAAAAAAAAACGCAATTTTTGGACTACAAATTTCGACAAAGTGCCACTTCTTCAAAAAAAAATTTATTTTTTTATTCTAGTTCCGGTCATAGGTATATTTATACTGATTAAAAATCCATTAAATTTTTTTGTTTCAGACCCATAGAAGAGCTGAATTGTTCTACGCCGCCCGGGTCCCTTTTTTTTAAAGGAGCTGGCTTCAACGCCATCTTTTAAATATTAAAAATAATTTTTTTTCTTAGCTATAAGGATTTTTGTATATTTTAATAACAATTAAATAATCCCTCAAAATTTCAAAAGGTTTGATTTTTATTAAGATATAAAAAAAAATTTTTTTTAAATCATGAAATTTTCAGCCTTTAGACCACCGGGTCCCTTTAAATTAATTATTTTCAAAGATTTTTAGTGATAGAGTGTTACGTCCCAGCCTGCTCTTCGGATGTCTCTGACTATTTTTAAATACTAATTATTGAGAGACCGATCTGAGACCTAACTAATTGATTGATATGTATATTGATAATTTAGCAAGTGGCATAATTAATAAAAGTCACTCTATGTTATAGGGCATAATATAATATAATATAATATAATATAATACAATAATACAAAATAATAGTACATAAAATAATATGATATTATTTAGAATATTTAGAACATTTTGATAAAGGTATTTTTCTCTTAATATTTGTTTTTTTATTTAATTGCTAATCCACCATGTATTTAGACAAGCATTGCCTGTCACATGGTATACAATGTTTACTCAACTCATTTTTCCTATACCCAGTTGTTTTGTGCGGCTGTGGCCCGACTTGTGCTTGTACTGTACTGCGTCATTACGATGATACACAGCTACCTCCCTTGTGCAATGGAAGAGTAGTGGTGAAGGGAAACCACAAAGAAAACCTAGTCAGTACGGTTTCGGTTTGAGTGAAGTTCCAGTGATCGATAAAATTCCCATTTTACTCATCATTGGATCTTCATCCCACACCTAACGGTCAGAGACCTCCGTTCAAACCCGACGTGTGGCTAAACGGTCACCCAGCCAAGTAGGAATCTTGCTCGATGCTACTAAACTTCGATGATCGCCCGAGCCACACGCATGTCGAACAGCTGCCTCAGCCGCTTCTTTTCTCTTACTATTTGTTATGTACAAATAAACGCTGACGCCTCGAGTAAATCCTCGAGACGTGTAGCTGCACAAATATCTATTTTGTTCTAAGATAACTTTTTATTATAGATAAATGACTTATTTGTTAATAATAAAAACGGAGAAAGCGTGAGAACGGAAAATGGATCATTCGAGAATATTGCGTATCTCGATCCACCCCTCTATATCGAACAAAGCGCGGGCCTGATATCCAAACGCCTCTTATTGATAATACACGGAAAATAATATGTAGTTTCATTTACTACAAGGTTGCAGTAAATGTGTTTGTAGTTAAAAATACCACATAAATGATAAAAGTTACTAAATATGCGACAAATTTTACTAAGTTAATAAGCCCTGATTAAAATCTCCGATTGAATCCGATTGAATCTGATTAAAACTCAATCAGAATTCTATCAGTTTCAATCGGAAACGAATTTTAAATCAGAAATGTTCGGGAGCGTTTGAGGCCTCCCGAAAATAATAATTTTAATTTTCGATTATTTTCCGATTGAATCTGATTAAATCCGATTGAAATATCTCAATCAGTTTCAATCAGATTCAATCGGAAAATAATAATTTATTTCTCGATTTTATCCTGATTGATTTCTCCGTGTAGAATGTTCTAATTAATTTTAAACTATCTTCCTGATGAGCTAGATATATAGCTAAGGTCCTTAGTAAAAATGAAACGAGGCACTGGCTAGCGTTGCTAGAATCAATGCTAGCAGAAGATGACAAACGAGGCGGCCCTCGTTTATTTTTAATAGGGGTGTGCGTATTATCCATGAGATACGAGTAGTTTAACATTAGACAGTATAAAAATTGTAAGCTTAATATAGTATAAATCCTTTTTACTGCAGAATGATCTACTGATTGTATCTTATAAACAGTGCACTTTAACAATATCACCCTGCTTAGAAAATCTCATAGATTCTCATACATTCCCATAGAGATTTTATGAGAATGAATGAGTTCTATGAGAAGTACTATATGGTTAAGTATATAGAGCAATTTGTTTTATAGACTTTCAAATTCAATAAATTCTCTGCAAATTAAAACTGGTTTCAAAACGATAGCTTAAAATTTGGCTAAGTAACCTCAAAGAGCTCGAAAACATTAGTGTAGATATATTTTCGAGCTCTTCGAGCTCGAAAATGCTATCACATGCAATTGTTTTTTTTATGATCTTTTCAAGCTCTAACAAGCTACCTGTTATGCTGAAGTTTGAAAATTTAAGAATCGAAAATCATCAATGAAGCGGTTTTTAAAATTTAGTTCCTGATTTTGTTCAGTAAAATAAGTGTATTGAAGCAGAAATCAATGTCGGCGATCAAAATCAAGATTTAAATAAATTTTGACTCATGTAAGAAACAATAAAATATGAAATATCCGATAAAAATATTAAAAACTACGTTTTATCGATTTTTTTGTTGATAATATGATTTAAACTAAAAACCAAGTTCGATGACATTATATAATCGAAAGAAACCATAAAAAAGATGAGTTGGTATGATATCAGGCACATTTTAGTACGTCATATTCTGATTTATCCGGAAAAAATAACATAGAATGTTATTTTTTTAACTTTTCAACGCCGATATCTTTTGAACTAATCAATCGATTTTGATAGATGACGTGGCAATCGGCGCGTTTTATTGAGTTCTAGAGCTGATTAAAATTTGAAATCGATCGCGTCAGTCGTTTCGAAAATATTTAGAAAAAACCGTTTTTCACCATTTCTTTCTTCCGCGATAACTCTCGAACGAATTATCCGATTTTGACGTTTGAGGTGGCAATCGACGCGTTTTATTGAGTACTAGAGCTGATTAGATTTTGAAGTCGATCGTATAAGTCGTTTTTGAGAAATCAATAAAAAACTAAAAAAAAAATTTTTTTTTTTTTCGTAATTCGCCAATATTTTCGAGTCTATTCGATCAAATAATCTGAAATTTTCAGGAAAGTTGAAGGCCAACAAGCTCTTTCGATTGCCACCTTCAACAACCATCCAAATCGATTCATTAGTTCAAAAGTTACAAAGAGTTAACATACACACACACACACACACACACACACACACACACACACATATATATATACACACACTCGGACATCATTCTGAAAATAGTCAGAATAGCTTCCTAGGACCTCAAAACGTCGACATCTGATGAAAACTCGATTTTCGAAAATCGGGGTGAAAACAATAACTTCCCGAAATTTTCGAAAATCGTCGATTTTCTTAGCGGGAAGTTAAAAATTTCGTTTCAAACGAAGCGGATTCAATTAGAAAATAATAATTCATTTATCGATTATTTTCCGATTGAATCCGATTAAATCCGACAGAAAATTTTCAAGCAGTTTTAATCAGATTCAATCAGAAAATAATAATTCATTTATCGAATATTTTCTGATTAAATTCGACAGACAATTTTCAATCGGTTTCCATCGGATTCAATCGGAAAATAACAATTCAGATAGTATCGATAATTATTAAAATTTGGGCAGATATGAATTTCATTTATCAGTATTTCAGCAATTTTTAAAATATCCGAGTATAGAATTTTATCGGTCTTTCCAATTTAATCAATTTTATAAAAAGTTAAAACAAGCATTTTTCAGGATTATATAAAAACTTTTTTTAAAAAACTGTATTGATTGAGTTTAAAACTATCACGAAAATAAAAGGAAACATCAATAAAAAATTATATATATATTAAGTCGGTTCAAAAAAAAAAAAAATTTTTTTTTCTTGGTATCCAAAAATTAAAAGTCTACCTAAAAATACAAATTTTGGTACCAATCCAAGCTCTTAATATTAATACTACGGTTTGCGTCAATCAATTTTTCTATTTTCTATTTAAATAACACGGGAAAAAAACTTTTTATTTTTTAGAATTTTCTATCTTACAAGCCAATCAACGAATTATTATGCACGATAGATATTTTTGTAGGATATTGAATGCTCTACAACAAAAGTCTCATCATTTTTTGATAAATCTAACTGTTCAAAAGTTATTTGAGATTAAAGTCAAATTTATAGAAAATTTTGAGATCTTTTTACTTTTCCGGCGAAACTATCAGTTTTATCAGAAAATCTCGTAGAAACTGTTTTGTAGTCAATTTCATTTTTCAAAAATTATTATGAATAAAGTTTTTCAAAATTTCGCTTTTTTTTCTAGTTATTTTCATTTCAATGTCAAGCTCTTAAAAAAATATTTTTCTGATTGATTTTTTATAAATTCTAAAATATATTTTTTGTATTTTAACTTATATTATTTAAATAATTTTTTTTCATGGGGGTGTTTAACACAAGGATTTTCGTATGCTCCACTAATAGAAAAAAAAGTTGCTTAAACCAAGAGAAAAATTTCTTAGGAGAAAAGATATATGTAGAGAAGAGGAACTTTACCAGTCCTAGGCAATATCAGTGAGAGTAGCTCGGTGCTCGCCACTAGATAGCGCCTACCACTTGTGAAGTGTCCTTGGTAAGAAACGTAGTTCAGACATATTACATTCCAGACTTGGAAGCAATTCTGACACGAGCACTCCTCTGTTCTTTGACTGAGTGACAACTGCCATTTTTGGTGGTAATATAGTATATTCTACACTAATGGAAAAAATTAAAGGATCAAAAAAAAATTCCAAATTTTTGGGTGATATCAACAGGCCGTAACTTCGAGAGAAATGGTCGTACAAGAAAAAAAAAAGGAAATTGTAGCTCCAAGTATCTACTTCTTGGATTAAAACTTCAAAATTTTTTTGCGTCAGCGGTTTTTGAGTAATCTTAGAAAAACCAGCGACAAAACAATTTTCAAATTTTTTTTACTTTTTTTTTTTTGGTCTACGGGCGTGGGAAATTTGTTTTTTTTTTTGCTTAGCCACTATAAGGATCGGATACCTTCATTTTTCAGCTTTAATTTCATTTTTTATAGACCTTGATACGTCCACTTGTCGCCGAGATATTTCAAAAAAAAAAAAAAATTTTTTTGAAAATTTTTTTTTGTGAACGACTTTAAAAAATTTAAGAGACCAACGCTCAACCATTTTTAACACGTTATCTTCGCTGCATTTCGTGGTCTCTTAAATTTTTTAAAGTCGTTTACAAAAAAAAATTTTTTTTTTTTTTTTAATTTTTTTATTTTTTAAAAATTTGAGCACTGTTAGAATCGAAAATGTGGACGAAGTTCGGAAATTTTTTTTTTTTCATTTGTTAAAGATTATGAGCTTTTTAGAGCAAAAAACGTGATCCTTTAATTTTTCAAAAATTCGATCGAGTGAAACAAAAAAAACGGCTGGTCGGATTTATCTGGCTCTTGGTAGGGTTTTTGTGGGCATATTGAACTGTAAAATGCATACTTGCATTATTGATTTCCACAATATTTTCGATCCAGCGCTTGATTTTCCAAAAAACCACCAAAAGCCCTTTCTTTGTTGCATTTTCAAATTCATGTGACGACAGGAAAAAATTTTTTTTTCGAAAAAAAAAATGGCTAATTGTTTAAGGGAATTTATTTAAGTTTTTGAAACCCACCATTAACTTTCTGTGCGATCATTGGTTGTTGAGATATCGATAATCAAAGACAAAAGGATCCTTTTCCATTTGAAGACCGATATCTCGGCGACAAGTGGACGTATCAAGGTCAAAAAAAATGAAATTAAAGCTGAAAAATGAAGGTATCCGATCCTTATAGTGGCTAAGCAAAAAAAAAAACAAATTTCCCACGCCCGTAGACCAAAAAAAAAAAAGTAAAAAAAATTTGAAAATTGTTTTGTCGCTGGTTTTTCTAAGATTACTCAAAAACCGCTGACGCAAAAAAATTTTGAAGTTTTAATCCAAGAAGTAGATACTTGGAGCTACAATTTCCTTTTTTTTTTCTTGTACGACCATTTCTCTCGAAGTTACGGCCTGTTGATATCACCCAAAAATTTGGAATTTTTTTTTGATCCTTTAATTTTTTCCATTAGTGTATATTACTTAATGACATGAAATCTAATTGTTAATATAGATTCAACGTAGATTTTAATATATTTGATTTTTTAATTTTTTACTATTTAATAATATATAAAATTATTTCTTCCCGGGAATCGGTAATTTTTGATTAATTTATAATCGAAACCCTCCGGAAATATCTGATTAAATCCGATTGAAACTGATTGAATGTCAATCTGAAATTTCCGATTAAATCTGATAGGACGTTTTCAATCAGTTTCAATCAGAGTTTTTAATCAGGGAGTTGAATTTACTTCTATCTTGCGGTTAATTCTACTGCACACTGCAGTAACAAATACTCCAAGCGAGAGTTGAGAGTACTACAGAAGGAGCACTTCCCGCTATCTCGCCATTTTGAGGTTAATCTGTTGTGAATATTCAATCATTAAAGCGTCTCATAAATAATCATTTGACTTTTTAAAACCCAAAAATTAACAATTTTGAATTTTTTTTTATTCTGCTTGTTCTTACGGCGCATTTATGATAACAAATGTCGTGAGAAAAAAATTAAGATTTCGATAGCTTTTTTGCCTTCAAAAGTTGGAAAAAAATTGGCTTTCATGTTTTTGGATAAAATTTCTATTTTATCTTTTTTGATAATATTGATGTATTTTTTTTTTCTAAAGTACATAAAACAATGAACAATTAAAAAAAAAATTGATCAATTTGATCAAAAAAAATTTAACATGGCCCAGCATGGGTGGACTCTATTTGTAAATAATTACCATGTTTAGTATATACAAATAACTCAATAAGTGATTTTAAAAATAATTTATAAAAATTTTAGGTTATATACCGTTTATTTTTACGTAACCGCATATCGAGTAAATTGAACTACAATTGGAGTTACAAATACTGCATGCTGTGGCATATCTTACTTTTTTCGATAGTTGACGCTTAACTACAATATTGTAGTAAATCTCACCACAATTTAGAGTTGTCTCATGTCATACTACAGCCTGTGGTAAATGGAACTCCAGTTGTTGTTGCCATTACTACAATTTATTTTCCGTGCACTTAATCTAGTTTTTTTTTCGATCGAGAAAAATCAGTCTGAAGTATGGAATCATCAAGAGCAGTCAGGTTCAGTATAAAAACTTAACTTCGTTCTCACCCTCTCGAAGTTGGTAGCAGACGTTCTGATCCCCGGACAAAATATCCTCGACAAAATATCCCCGGACAAAATATCTCCAGAAAAAATATCTCGATGACAAAATATTACCAAGAGAAGGTGAACTTTTTATAAAATATCCTATTGATATTAATTAATTTTTTACGCTGCTAGTAATTTACATATAGATATTCTGAAAAAACTCATAAATATATATATATGTATTTTCCACACATTCGTATGGATTTATTTTCTAAGAAACATACACAAAATCCATGAAAAAAGTGCACAACACGATAACAAGCGTATGTGTTGGTCTATTTTCAAATGAAATCAGAGAAAATTCATGAAATAAGAGCGCAAATAACAGCACGATAACAAGCATATATGCAAGTATATATGTTGGTCTATTTTCGAATAAATTCGAAAGTATAAATGTTGATGACAATAATAATAAAAAAATATTTTAATAATGTTGAACTTACATAATATAATAAAAATATCATGATATTATGTACTTGTAATAAGTTGTTGATTTGATTTTCATTATGTAAACTACCCATGCAGCAATCAGAAGAACGCCAGTTCACCCCCAGAGCCGAGCAGAATTTTCAACGAGTTTTTTTCACATCATTTACCTCCCTTAGATAGTTTAAACGTTAATGATCATGAACTCTACGAGGCTAATAATAATAAAATTTTTTTTAAATTAAATTTATTCGTTTCCTCGATATATGAGCCAGACCTGGCAACCAAGCATGAGCCAGGTCTGGTAACCAGACTTGGCCCGAAATAATCATTTCAGACTTTTACCAGAACTGGGCCAAGACTGGCTTACAAGCCTGACCCAAGGTTCTACAAAGTTGGGCCAAGCCTGGGCCTATGGTACTTTCCTCTCTAGGTACCTGAGAATATTTAAGTATTTAATATTTTTTATCAGAATATGAATTGAAAAAATATTGAGTATTGCATAGTGATATTTTGTTATCGAGATATTTTGTCTGGAGATATTTTGTCTTCGGGATATTTTGTCGGGGATATTTTGTCCGGGGATCAAAACGCATGGAACCCTCGAAGTTATTGTTAGGAATATCTTAATAATATTATAAATTACTTCAATTGTATATTTTCACATCTATCGAACTATTTCTTTACAATTGAATAAATCGGATTTAGATATATTAAATAATATACTCAAACAAACAGTTTATTTCAACCACCAAGAATTTTTCAAAGATAGTGGGGAAAGCCAAATCCAAAAATGATGAGATGTTGGAGCAAATTCTGCATAAGGTAAATGGAGTTAAGAAAAAAAATGGAAGCAAAGAAAGAAGAGATTAAGGGAGAAATCGAGAAAGTAAAAAAAAATATAAGGGTAAGAGATGAAGAATGGAAACGGGAAAAAGAGGAATTATTCAAGGTTATCGAATCATTAGAGGAAAGGATAAATAAATTTGAATATGGAGAGGAGAACAATGATGGTCACGCAAGATATGGTGGTGAACAGAAGGAGCAAAGATACAGATTAGAAGAAGAGGCAATACGACGTAAACAAGACATAATTGAGAAAGAGGTTGAAAGAATGAAGAGGATTATAGAGGCACAAGAGAAAAAAGAAAGAAAGAATAACATAGTTATTCGAGGCCTAAAGGTCAATGATGCAAAAGTGGTTGAAGAGACAGAAGAGTTTTTGAAGGAAAATTTAGAAGTTAGAGTTAAACTGCGCGTGGCGTTCAAACAGGGAAAAGAAGGTAAAAAATTCATTGTGGCAAAATTAAATTGCTGGGAAGATGAGGAGGAAATAATAAAAAAGAAAAGTCAACTAAAATGAGGAAAGATATATATTGAACACGACTTAACGAGAGAAGAGAGAGAAGTGCAGCGGGAGATAGGAGAATGGGCTCGCCACGAAAGACAGACAAGCAACAACGTGAAAACTAGATACAACAAAGTGTGTAAAAACGGAAGGTGGGTGAAATGGGAAGGTTAAAATGGAAAGGAGAGGGAAAAATGTTTAAAAAAGCCGGGTGAGCGAAAAGAAGCGTGCTAAGGTAGTCTTTTGGAATGTTGTGGGTATGGGGAGGAAAGATAAAAATTTCTGGGATTTTATCAGGAAACATGAGTTTATAGGACTCACAGAAACATAGATAGAAGAAAAAGGACGAAAGACATTAGAAAAAAGACTACCTAGCGAGTTTATTTGGAAATGCCAATTTGCAAAGAGGGAAAAAGGTCGAGGCAGAGCTAGTGGGGGGGGGGGGAGATTTTAACCGGGGTGAAGAAAGAATTGGGCGTAAGATACGACGATATGGACAAGGTGGAGGCGCACAAGACAGAAGATTGGAAATAGAAGGAGATAGATGGCAAATCTGGACTATATGTAACAAAGGCAAATTAAAATAAAGTTTGAAGAAAATAAGTGAAGAGATAAAAGGAAAACGTGAAAATAGGAGGAGACCTAAACGCAAGGTCAGGGAATCGCGAAAGCTGGTATGTAGGAAAAGGAGAGGAGGAAAATAGGAGGTCTAAAGACAAGAAATGTGATGCGGAAGGAGTGCAGCTGATAGCAGCGACGGAAGAAGGGTGGTGCATACTAAACGGAGTAATGGCGGGGGACAGAGAGGGAGAGTTCACATATATATCGGAAAGAGGACTGTCAGCAATAGACTATACGATAGTTAACTGGGAAAGCATAGGAAAAATTAAGGATTTTAAGGTGGAAGGGAGGATGGAATCGGACCATATGCCGATTGTGTGTGAACTAAGACAAGGCTACAAAAAGAGGGACCTGGAGATAAAAAGTGAATTTAGAGAAAAAATTGTGTGGAATGAGGAGAGTAAAACGAAATATCAACTTGTAACAATGAACGTGAGTTTTTAAGAAGAGACAACGGAAGGAAGATGGGAAGAGATAAAAAAAGTAGTAAATGAAAATATGCATAATGAATTATGGAGGTGCAAACAGATAAACATCGGGTATAAGAAATGGTGGGATAAGGAATGCAAAAGGAAGAAGAGGCGCGTAAGCGGATGCCTCAAAAGATGGAAAAAGGGCATAGAAGGAAAGGAAAGATACTTGGCAGAAAGGAAAGGGTTTAAAAAGCTGTGCTAAGAAAAAGAGGATAGGATGATTGAAAGAGAGTATAATGAAATAAAAAAAGTACGAACTGAAAAAGAAGTGTGGAAATACATAAAAAAATATAGAAAAGAACACGTACCAATAAACAAGGAAATAAAAATCGAAAACTGGAAAGAATAATTCATGGATCTGCTGGGTGGAGCAGAAGAAAAGGTAGTCGGAGATTGGAGCAGTGTGAAAGTCGCAGAAGAAGAAAATAGAGAAGAAATTCAGGATGAGCTGACAGACGAGGAAATCAGACGGTAAATAAGAAAGCTGAAAAAAGAAAAGTCAACAGGAAAAGATGGCATTCCAAATGAAGCGTGGCAATTTATGCAGGGCAGAACGGAGCAAGAAGTTTGTGACACGATGAGAAGAGTATAGAGTGGGGAGGGTTTCCCAGAGGACTGGAAAGTGGGACTAATTTCTCTAATCTACAAAAAGGGAGAGAAGGACAAAGTGAATAAATAAAATAATAATAATAATTACAGAGGGATATCGCTACTCAACACCAGCTATAAGATATACGCGATGGTGGTGAATGAAAGGCTAAAGGAGGAGATAGATAGGAAGAAGGTGCTACCGGATACCCAGCCAGGATTTAGAAAAGGAAGAGAAACGATTAACAACATTTATATCTTGCAGCACATAATCGAGAAAGAGTTGGTGAAGGAAAAAGGGAAGCTCTTCACGTTCTTTGTGGACTTGAAAGCGGCATTTGATAAAGTAGACAGGAAGATTTTGTGGGAAGCGATGAAAAAATTAGGCATCAGTCCAAAGCTCATTGATAGGATAAAAAGGATATACGAAGAAACAAAGTGTAAAGTCAAAGTAGGAGAAAATAAATCGGAAGAGTTCTGGACAAAATAGGGGGTAAGGCAAGGATGCCCGTTAAGCCCAACACTATTCACACTGCTAATGGTGGACCTAGGAAAGGAACTAGGAAAAGGGCAAACAGGAAGGTTAGTGATAGGAAAGGAAAAATTCTGGTGCCTGGAATATGCAGATGATATCGTGTTGTTGGCAACAAGCGAAGGAGAATTGAAGGAAATGATGGAAAGATTGGAAAAATACCTGGACAGAAAGAAGCTGATCTTGAGTGAGGGCAAGTCTAAGGTAATGGTATGCAGAAAATCAGGGGAAAGAAAGAAGAATTCAGTTTGGCGATGGAAAGATAAAGAAATTGAAGAAGTGGTCGAGTTTTCATACTTTGGTTATGTGTTCAAAAGTAGTAGGAGTTGTCAAGGTCAGATTGATAATTTAGTGAAGAAGGCAACAATAGTGTGCAAGAGCACATAGAGCATAGGGGAAAGAATCTTCAGAGACGATGACGGCAGGAGAATGAAAATGTTTGATAGTCTCGTGGTGAGTGTCATGGCATATGAAGCGGAGATATGGGGTTGGAAGGAACGCACAATACTTGAGAAAATAAAACAAAAATATATCAAATGGTCGCTGGGATTTGAACAAGGAACGCCGGATTGTATTGTATACGAAGAGACAAAAAGGGACAAATTGTGTGTGGATGAAAGAAGAAAAGGCAAAGGAAACAAAAGTAATTTAGAAGATAGAATGAACTTTTTCAAAGAATGCGGGTATAGTCAAGAGGGTATCGACAAGTTAAGAGAAGAAGGAGTGGGAATAGGAGCAGAATTAAGAGAGAGAGGGTATAAGGTACAAAGACAACATCAGGGAGTGAGGATACAAACGCTGAAAAATATAAGGTACCAGGAAATATAAACCTAACCATTAGTTAGCCTAAATCTAACCATTTAAGAGATATTGAAGCTCAAACTTTGATTTGTTTCTAAAAATTGACGTTTTTGTTTGAAATTTGATTACTCTAACGCATAGACATACAATTAAGTTTTATAATTTTTTTTAATTTTGTTAATTATATATTAATTAATTAAATTTATATACGGATACTTGAAGAGAGCGAGTCAAAATATTTGTTGCGGATGTATATAGGGGGTATTAAAAAATTAATAACATTAGGTGAACGGATATTTTCAGAGTGGCCTCATAGAGAGAGTCGACTGTACTTCAATTTTGTTAAAAAACTCAAATTAATATTCTACAATTTTTTCAAAATTTATTATTGTAGCTGTCATTGGTATTATTTGTTTTAATTCTATCGGTTAAACACATTCTATATTAAAATAATAGTATTTGATATTTATAAAAATTTTTTATATTTATTTTCTTTATCGAAATATATTTAATTTAATCCCTGATTAAACAAAACGATTTGGGACGATTGAAACTGTTTTAATCGTTTCAAAATCGTCATAAATCGTCAATTGATGATTAAAAACGATTAAATTTTTCGAATGAAGATTAAAAACGATTCGAAATCTTAATGGTCATTAATCGTTTTTAATCGTAAAATAATAAATCGTCTTTTGATGATTTGGGACGATTAAATCTGAAAATCCATGACGATTATGACGATTAATAATGATTTATTTTTTAATCGTTTTTAATCGTCACAAACCGTTTTGTTTAATCAGGGATTTTCTCTATCAAAAATACAATTGCACTTTTTTATTTATATCATTATATAAATTTTTATATTTTGATTTTATAACGAATTTTTATTTTTTATACTTATTTTATATGTCTCTTACAATTATAGAGCATAATTTTTTGTAACCATCAGATTTCGTTTTCGTCGCGCTCCCTGCCAATATGAGTTTAAAGAAGATCTACGAATTTTTTTTAGATTTTTTCTTACAGAATAACAATTAAACGAGCGGTGGATGTTAATGCCTCATATTCAAAGTTTACGGGTGCTGAAAACAGTGACATGGGATTAGTGTTAACTTTCTATTTTAATCGCATTCGTCGATTTTTGTTCGAATTCATTGAGTTCATTAAGCAAAATTCTAAACAAAAATTAAAAAACCACGTCTTGGAGTTCGAAGAGCTCAAAAATACGAATGTATTAATATAAAGTGTCGAGCTCTTCAAGGCTCTTTGAGCTCGAAAACAGCAGGAAGTTTCGAGACTGGCCTGCAGGGTCAGACGGTTTCCAGATTTAATTTCAATTAAAAATTATTACAATGTATTAGATAGCAAAAATCCATTTTTATTAACTAACTCATAAAATATTTTAATTGCCAGTGTGATAACTTACGTTTTTTATGAGTAATTATGGATTAAAAAAAAAATATCAACTTCAAACTTTTTTTTTCTTTTCTCTATAAACAGATCTATCTCAGTATTTCACAAACTACTAAACTAGTATAGTAGCCATGGATTTTTAAAAGATATGACTATTTAAGAGATATCTGAGTTAGTGTCAATCAGTAAACTTGCAGGTCTTATCCCTTTCCTAATTCCTATAAATGAGCATGTGACCCAGTTGTTAATTGGTTGGCAGATATAGTGCCACGCTCTGATTACGAATAACGTTCTTTGATAATTTACTAAATAGCTTGATTAAAGTTCACCTCACCATAATAACAGTAGTCTTAATATAAAAATAATTTTATCAAGGAGGCAAATAAATTAAATAAATAATTCTTGAAGCTTTTTTCACCGTGGATAGCTATAAATATTTTATTCTTTTAATAATTGAATATGGTCGTCGAGTTTTCCATTCTACTCTAATGCATTACTTACATATTAAAATAAAAAAAACTTAATACAAGTTGAATATTCACATACAAGTTCTTAAGTTAGATATTAATTACATTGTCATTAGACAATAAAGTCGTTACTTGTTAATAAAAATAAAACGGTTGAGATTTCAATCTAAGGCTACTAAATTACTAAGTGAGATCAATTGTAAATTAATTATCATTTATCAAGATCGTTTGTATGAGGGTACAATTATTTAAACAATCAAATAATATTTTACAAGAACACTGTCCGTATTAGAGTCATGAGGGGCAAGTGTGCGCAAACGCATGCATTTCATTCCGAAATGAATGGGTTTGTGCCCACTTGCCCCACATGACTCTGATGATACACGAAGAAGAAATAATGTATTTTACTTACAATATGTAATTACATTATTCTCGAATAAATTAAATAACCTCGCATAAAAACGATAAAAATGAAGAAAAGTAAGCAATGATTAGTTTTTTTCATTATTCGCGTCAAGATTAAAATGACACAACACATGTGTGGAGTTACATTCCTACCATGAAATCTTTTGTATTAAGTTTCCGGTATTACACGACTTCTACTGCTAAATTCTTTTGTTTTCTTTCATTATTTATATTTACAGTGTAATAAAACAAAACGATTGTCAACCGTGAACTAAATATTTTGTTATGAAAATATTACATGATTTTTTTATTTTAAAAATATTTAGACGATAAAAATACTTACCACTTATATTTATATATTATGACTATAATAGATCTATATATTTAATCACTTTAATCGTTAACGAAGAGAATAAAACACACACACTCGACTCTTCATTGGTATCAACACGTTATATTTATCAGTTTTGTATAATTAAAACAAAAAAAAATTGTAGTACTAATAACGAGACGTTAGATATAGTTATCAATGAAAATTCGCGCCTCGGCAAACTAAAGAACTTAACTTGGCTGATCACGGTTCCACGGGTGTTCCCCTTCTGTCTGTCAGTCAGCTGATACCCCACTATGATCTCGCAAGACAACGTGTGAGTCCCACATCGAAGCTAAGTAGGAGAGTAGAATAAAAATTCACTTATGTATCATATTGTCTTTTAAAGTTGTCTATAAAATACAACGGATAGTCCGAGAGCTGGTGAGCAATTTCGGATAGGTTCTTGAGGCACTTAGCAAAATTTTGTAAGTGCCCCTGAAAGACTCCTAAAAAAGAAAGTCGAGGTCTGACTGGAGGGTAGCGGCCCTCCAGCAACCCTTGAATTTTTGAAGAAGGGAAATTTCCTTATTTAAAAGATATTTTTGAGGCATTTTGATTGTTTTATATCTTTAAGTTGGATATTTAAAGAATTGATATATAAAAAAGCCAGATCAATTAGTCGGCACTAAATGTTAGCCAGAGTAGTGAAAAATGGTTTGTTAAACAAAAAAAATGTTTTTGAGGCACTCTAAAATTTTGGGAGGGTAATATAGGTAATTAAAGATAAATTATCCCAAAAAGCCAGATCATTTTGATGGAACTTTCCATCTGCCAGATCGTCGTACAAGTATCGCGTAAGCGCGTGTGAACAGCACTATGTGACTATATCGGCTGTGCCTCTCGCTCAAGGTCACTACGACGTGATTGGCTCTCGCGGGACCACGTGACCTACAGTGTCTATACGGAGGTTTATTCAATGATTTCGGAGTAAATAAATAATTTTGAAAATAATAATAGCAGTAATAATTGTAACAATAAAATTTAAAATAATAAAATAATAATATTAATTTTTTTGATTAATAATTGATGGCAATGCAATCCATTTTAATAAATATTTATTAGTGATATTTCATCGGCCCCTCCGTGCCAACATCCTCAGACTGACTGTTAAATTGTTATTTACATTTGTTTACAATTTGTATTTTAAATTGAGTGCTATTTTAAATTTGTGCATAGTTAAAGTTTTAAAATTACTTAAAATATTTGCAAATATGGAAAAAATTCTTTTATATAAAACCAATTATTTTGACATAAATTTCAATTAAGTGATAATCCGGAATCAATATTTAATTATAATTTTTGTTATATTTATAACCATGTCGTTGAGATAGGTTAATTTAATAGTCTATACCTTAATTATTACGTGCTATTTCCTTCATTTTCTTTTTTTTTTTATTAATTTTCATTGTTGTTATCTTTTTTTGTTAATTATGTGTAATTATTGTTGGTTGATTGTTATTTAATTGAATTATCATATGCGAATTTAATTTTATGCGATATTGGGATGTTTAATATTTACCATAAACAAGTTGACGCCAAAAATTAATTTTTTTTGAAAAACTAAATGCCAAAAAATTGCTTATGAATTGCTCTTTCGAAATATACAATTGCTCTACTTCTATAATTAATAATTAATTAATTAATCGTAATTAAAAAATCAAAATAAAATTTCCAATTATCTCTTATTGTAAAGACTTATTTGGACCGTAATTGCTGCCAAAAAATTGCTCCTCCTTTTATCTATAAGAATTGATAATTGTTTTGTTCATAAAACCGTTTTTAATTAATTAATAATATAAATAATTATTTTGCACCTTTAAACCTGTGAATGACTATTGTGACGTCATCGTCGCGACAATTTGATTGTCGTTTTTATGAGGACGAGACATAGTGGGATATTAGGTTACATGCGTATGTGACTTTGTAAACAAACATTTTATTGTTATATTCTATTTAGGCTCGGTGTATAATTATAAAAAAATAATAATTTTAATGATCCTGAAATCAAACAGTGTTCTATTTCGTAAAGTTATCTATTAGTAATAGAGAAAAGCTGTTTTTTTTGTCATATTCAACATTCACTCAAAAAAGGTATGCACTTTAATTAAATATTAGTGACTAATTTTGTAAATTATTAATGACATTATTCATATTTTAGGATTACTTCTATATAAAAGGGATGCTAACTGAGCCAATAATTTTATGATCACGTTTTTCTTTATATAAGAGTATTAATAAATAGATGTAATTAAATTACCAAAGCAATTGTATTCTAACTTAACTATACAAATAGTTATTGCGAATTTAAAAAATCAATATTAATTGTGGATTTGCTCCAAGTACTTATAAAAATAAAAAAATTGTTATCAATCGGTTAATTGAATCATATGGAAGACGTGACAGTAACTCCAGCATCTGAAAATACTGTTAATCAAGATGAACTTAACCATCAACAGCACCGGAACATTGACGGCAAGGTATCGGAATCAATACTTCGTATTGGCAAAAAAAAAATCAGTCAATTATCTTGGACGCAAGTATGCAGAAGACCAAGTGTATTTTTCGAAAGCTAAAGTCTTGGGGGAAATATACTCGTTTATAAGAGTTGCTATCAAAACCAGACCTGATTATAACGGCGATTCTGAAATCTCGCTATGCAATTCAGTAAGAGTACATCTGTGTTTAATAAATTCGGTTCTACGGATAAAAAAGTGTAAGGCATAGTCATAACATTTTCCTATATCGGACCACAGACAAGCAATAAATAATTGCTATTATATTGTATTCAATGAAGTAATCATCCAGTCCCACCATCTTAGCTCTAGCGTGTCACAACATTTTAGAAAGAAACTTTTGCAGCGTTAACTTGGTGCTCCTTTATTATTTCGGTTAACACCAGTTAACTAAAATCTAAAAGTAAATTATTCAAATTTATCTTAAATTTAAGAAATAATGGAGAAATGTATATAAAGTGAATTTCAATAATTGTCATTTGATACTGTGATTGACAATGGAAGTCCTAGATTCAAGACTTACTCACGACAATGTGCCACTCTGTATCAATGATTCCATCAAAAAGTGTAAGTATGTTGATAAACATTACATCAATTCTGACCATAAATTTATTGAGCACGTGTTAATATCTATCGCCAACATATTAATATACTGGCATATTGTTTTTTATTTAATCACATCATAGCAAATCACATTAACTCTTCACAACAATTATTTCTTGGTATACTTAATTTTGTTATCACTATTCAAATATAAAAATATTTTTCTATATTTTTACCCATTTTTATTATTTGTAGATTATTAACTATAATATAACCAACTTTTGCTTATTATTTAACAGTCACATTGAGGCAGATACCGGGGGACACAAAATCCTTTGTGAAAGCGAGATACATCTTTAGAATTTCTATGATTCGCGCTGATCTATGCTAAACGACTTGATCTATTGATTGCCATTGTATCTATGGATAATCAGATGATCTACTCTAATAATAATGACGTCAATGATACCATCGATGTCTGTCCACAAATTACTCCTGTCAACGATACATTCTGCCTGTAAGTTTTTTTTTTTTTTTTAATAAATAATCCCATTGAATAAAATTATTTAATTGAAGATTTTGATTGTAGTGAATATTCTATTATTTTTTATTTGTCAATCAACCGTTTATCCTAGTGGATTTTAGTATTAAATTTTTTTATTCTACTACTTAGTTTATAATTATTTGAATACTAATCATTTAATATTGTTGTAAAAAATTTTAATTTATGAATATTAAACAGAAAACATAATAGGATTCATTTTTACAGAGTCCAGGAGAGTTCAATTGGAACGATATGACCCAAGTAATAATACTGGGTTTGTTTTCTTTTGGCTATGTAATCGGAAATGTTCTGGATAGATGAATGGATGAAAAAATCCACGGTAACTTAGTTTACGGTTTCGGCATATTTTTAACTCTTCTATTAACCGTAGTAGGCCTATTTGCTGCTTACTGGAATTTTGTTCCGTTTTTAGCTGTAAGAACTGCTGAAGGATTTACTGAGGTATTTTTATATTTGGTATTAAAACTTACTTTCAGTTAAATTCAAATTTTCAATATTTCTTGAAATAATTTAATTAATTGTACAAGCAATTTACCATTTTTTTTTATTGATTATAATTTTTTTATAAATTATTAATCATTTCAAATTTTTAGCAATTATAATATAAGCTACATTTAAAAAATTAATTAATAATTTCAGGGTGTGTCGTTTCCTCCATTGCATTCAATGAATGTACACTGGACCCCGCCATTAAATCGAAGTAAATTTACTGCTTTAGTTTATGCAGGTTACTATACTTTAATTAACAATTACATATTACAATGGTATGTTAAAGGTTAGTTTAAACTACATTGAGTATATATTTGTTTATGAATTTTTGAATAATTTTATATCTTGTTTAAAATGAATTATTATTAGTTTCCAGATACCTCACCCATGCAGTTGTCAGAGGACAACATGTAAGCATAGAAGTCGACAAACTAGAGATAGAAAACAGTAATTCGATCAACAGAAAAATCAAGAAAAATACTATATTACTTCAAATTCAGTAACCTTGCTTTAATTTTTTGAATGAAAAAAAAAAAAAAACAATTAATAAGAAATTATCATTTAATAATTTATATTAAAAGGCACATATAAAATCCTTAATTTTCTACAAGTCAAGTTTCTATTTTTTTATTTTTCATTAAATATGTAATTTTTCATTTTTTAGTATTTTAAAAATTAATTAATGTCTGCCTGAATCTGTTATCACTACTTTGTTCAATCTATCTTACTTACATGATGATGCACTATTAATTTAGTTGTTTTATTATCATAAAAATCGACTTTATGTTTCTATAATTAATTATAAAAATAAATTCTATAAAAATTTAATTATTATTGTTTTATTTAAACGTTGGTTTGCCGCCAACTTTTTTTACTCTGCGCATCTCGACGCACCATATTTAAAAACAATTGAATAGCGCGCTAATCATGAACAATTAGTTGTAAAATATTATTGTTGTTGTTGTTTAAGTTTGGTGTTGTTTAATTTACTTTTTTATTATGACTTCTTGGGCGGCAGTATCTCACTTTGAGATATTTGAAACTATCCAGAAATTCGAAATTTTCGAAAAAAATGGTCAAGTGAAATCTAGATCTAATCCAATTTGGAAGGACATTTGCTCAAAATGGAAATTAAATTCTGGAAGTTACCGCATGAAGCCTTTAAATTTATATTTTTACATTTCGCAAAATCGAAATGCGATCCTTACAAGCTACATTAAATGTAAAAATGTAAATGAATCTGAAGCTGAGGTGGAAGATAATTGTGCAGATGACAAGTCACCGTTAGCAAGCGATAATAGTGATTTTTTAGACGATCCAAATGATCCTGATTTTACACTCCATACTCAACCTAATGATCATCCTTGTAAAAGTAAATTATCGACATTTGTCATAAAATTTCCGACAGATGTATGGGCTTCGATTAAACCTATCCAAAAATATGACAAAAACAATCGACCATACTTCGAGCTGCAGGAGAATTGGACGCATACTATGGCAGATTTAATTTACAATGAAACTAAATTGCCTTGTGCATTTAGTTTCCAAAGTAATAAAGTTTTTAGTCTTGAAAATGAAGATGACAAAAGTACTAAAAATGATTATAGAGTAAAAGTTAATGGGTTTTGTGCTGATAAAAATTGTCAAGCTGCTATTTATGGTGAAAGTAGTTATAATACCCAAGATAACAACGCTGAAATGACCATTTTCACTTTAAATACCAAAGAAATTCCCCATTATAAAAAACGTTATGTGTCGAAAGGAAGAAGAAAACAAGTGAAAAAAGAGTTGAAAAATAAAAAAAGTGCTATGTATCGGGAGGAATTAATTTTAAGATTCCAGAAATATGAAGATCAGATTTCACCGCTCATCCCGTCAACTAAGGTCTTAAACGAAATTAAACACGAAGCTGAAAATGAAGATTTTGGGATACAGGGAAATTTATGGGAAAATTTAAATCGGATAAAATATGAAGCAGAATTTTGTTCTACGTTACGACAAACGGGCTTTGATAAGTTTTTTGCATTTTATTGGAGCATCGAGCAGATTGATGTGTATAACGACATACTTAAATTGAACCCTATAGTTTCGATAGACGCAACTGGAAGTCTAGCACGGAAAATATTTTATGATGGACGTCTTTCAAATGGACCAATATTCCTCTATCAAGTTGTAACTCACATAGATGATTTAATTGTTCCAGTATGTCAGATGCTTTCGGAACGCCACGATACCATAATTATCACAACGTGGCTTCGGGAATGGATTTCTAGTGGTGCCCACATCCCACAAGATATTGTGACTGACATGTCAAAATCTTTACAGAACGCGATTTGTTTAGCGACAAATAATCAGACTTACGGTGAATATTTAGAATGCTGTTATCAATATTTAATTAGTAAGCGTCAGTCTATATCAAAACCGTATTTAAGAATTGATATCGCGCATTTAATTCACTGGATATCTTCGTTAAAATGTTTTACAAACGCGAAACCAGGTATTAAAGATTTTTATTTACGTATCATTGGATTAATGAGTACGATTGATTGTTTTGATCAACTGAAAAAATTAATGACAGCAGTCTTTAAAATCTGCCAAAATAGTCACGGCTGTAAAGAAGATATTCAGTGGATTTTATCCAAAATAGAAACGTTTCAATTTGATAGTAGTATTAACTATAAAAGCATGCGAGAAACAACATTTTGTGGCAAAGAAAAAGAATGTGATGAACATTTATCTTGTAATGATGATGATAAAGAGGAAACAAGTGGCCAGGAACTTGAAAATTTTATTGATAATCTTGCTAAAGAGGCATGTATTAGTAATACAAAGTTGGATCTTGCATCAGTGAGTTTCGATGATATTAATTCATACCATTTTCCCGTAATTCTAGAAGAATTAAAACGTTTATTTAAAAAATTTCCTGCTTGGACCAATGTAATGCTAGCAATTTTTGACTCGGATATTAGTGTTCCAACATCTGCAAGATCCGAAAATTATTTTAGGACAGTTAAAGAAGAGTTTTTAAATAATCATCGGCCTAGTAGTATAATTAAAATACTTATAAAACACATGAGATCATTGACAGCCCGGATGATAGAAGCTAGATCTAAATTTGATAAAAAAAAATCTTTATTACAACCAAAATTTAATATGAAGAACAGTACTAAAGCAAAGAAAATAAATAATGATGTATTGAATGCTCGTGAAAATTGGAAAAACAAACTGGACATTGACGAAAACATAAACTCAACCTTCGAAGACAATGACACTCATCTAATAACTAATTCGATTAGTTCTCTTCCCACATCTATAGGTGATTTAACGGCGTCGAATTCTTCATTGGCTGATTTAACACCTGTAAAAAAACATGCAGACTTACCTATTTTGGACTCTTCACTTCTCTTCTCAACTGAAAAAAATTGCAATTCTTTGCTATTAAGATCTGAGTTTTCTAAATTAATGTCTGAAAACAAGATACAAGACTCGTATCGAAAATGCCCATTATATGAATCTACACCAGAAAAAAATGAGCAAAATATTTTAATTTCATCGACTTCCAACGCACTTTCTTTCACTCAAAACGGTGACGATAGTTTTAGTATTATATTAGAATTACCTAAAAAATTTAATTTAAAAACTGAAAAACTACCAACAAAACGGAAAATGGTGCATTGTGAGCCAACAGTTAGCAAAAAAAGAGGTAAATATGTAACTCCATGTCCTGATGTTAAAACTCTTCACGAAAATATTGCTAATAAAAAACTATCTCAAATAAAGAAGAAAAAACAATTAATTGAAAATGGTAGTAGAAAAAAACCACGAACAGTTAACAAATCTAAATATATGTTACATAATACGTGCGGATTTGATAGTTTGTGTGAAATTTTGTCATTTGGGTATTTGAACTTTCAAAATTTAAAAAATTTCATCGATTCACAGAGTCAATCCAAGAGTTTTTTTTCATGTATTACACATTATGCTCAGTTTGGAGCTTTAGCACCATTTTATCAAAAAAGGATCGAATTATTATTTACTTTATATCCGGGTCAAAATGGTACAATAAATTGTGCGGATGATATTAACGTATTAATGCAGCGACTATTAAATAAATTTCCATACAATTCAAGCATTGTAGAGTTAACTTGCACAAACCGTTTATGCAAAAAAAAATCAATAAAAAAATTTGCAACATTAAGCATATCAGCAAAGAAAGTCTGGCAGAGTGGAATAGTCAAGTTACAGGACAGTGTTTCAGATGCATTGAAAGAAGAATCATCACTCTACTGTAAATCGTGTTCACAAAACTCTGGTCAAAAATCTACTTTTATTAATGCATTTATATGCTTAGATATAAGTCATTTTTACATACCTTCGACTTCTCTCTCAAAACTTCATAATAATCAACGTTTAACGGAGAATTTGGCAAGTATCCCAACAAAATTAAAGATACTTGACAAAAATTACTTATTATTTGGTTTAGTAGAGTTTGTGCCACCAGTATATTTGAATAGTGTCGGTCATTATGTAGCTTATACAAGATCGATCAACAATAATTGGCTAAAAATTGATGACTTGGTTTCAAAACCTAGCCCTTGTAATCCCAAATCAACTAATATTAACATTTCCTTATTATTTTATGTTTTAATTTGATAATATCTATTATGTTTTATAAACTAAATTAGGGTAAAATATAATAAAAATGAATTATTGACCTGTTTAGATAAAATTACTTTTTTTTAATTTCGAATTTTATTAAAAATAAATTATAAATATTTGCAATAAGTTTATTAATGTAGTAAGAATTAAGTTAGAGCTCAGATAAGAATTTAGAATATATTTCTTCTCAACAGTGACATGCATTGTAATTTCAAAAAAGATTATACTGTAAGTAAAAAATTCACAATTTTTAATATAATAACTAGCTTTATTAAAAAAATTTGATTATCAACAATTGAATGAAAGAGAATAATTTAAATCGTGAATTATTACGAACTCTATATTACAACAGAATGATACCGATTTGTGTCCTTTAATTACATTTATTTTACACATATCTTGGATGAAAAGTTTATATTTTAACTATTTACCATTGTAATATGTAATTGTTAATTAAAGTATAGTAACCTGCATAAACTAAAGCAGTAAATTTACTTCGATTTAATGGCGGGGTCCAGTGTACATTCATTGAATGCAATGGAGGAAACGACACACCCTGAAATTATTAATTAATTTTTTAAATGTAGCTTATATTATAATTGCTAAAAATTTGAAATGATTAATAATTTATAAAAAAATTATAATCAATAAAAAAAAATGGTAAATTGCTTGTACAATTAATTAAATTATTTCAAGAAATATTGAAAATTTGAATTTAACTGAAAGTAAGTTTTAATACCAAATATAAAAATACCTCAGTAAATCCTTCAGCAGTTCTTACAGCTAAAAACGGAACAAAATTCCAGTAAGCAGCAAATAGGCCTACTACGGTTAATAGAAGAGTTAAAAATATGCCGAAACCGTAAACTAAGTTACCGTGGATTTTTTCATCCATTCATCTATCCAGAACATTTCCGATTACATAGCCAAAAGAAAACAAACCCAGTATTATTACTTGGGTCATATCGTTCCAATTGAACTCTCCTGGACTCTGTAAAAATGAATCCTATTATGTTTTCTGTTTAATATTCATAAATTAAAATTTTTTACAACAATATTAAATGATTAGTATTCAAATAATTATAAACTAAGTAGTAGAATAAAAAAATTTAATACTAAAATCCACTAGGATAAACGGTTGATTGACAAATAAAAAATAATAGAATATTCACTACAATCAAAATCTTCAATTAAATAATTTTATTCAATGGGATTATTTATTAAAAAAAAAAAAAAAACTTACAGGCAGAATGTATCGTTGACAGGAGTAATTTGTGGACAGACATCGATGGTATCATTGACGTCATTATTATTAGAGTAGATCATCTGATTATCCATAGATACAATGGCAATCAATAGATCAAGTCGTTTAGCATAGATCAGCGCGAATCATAGAAATTCTAAAGATGTATCTCGCTTTCACAAAGGATTTTGTGTCCCCCGGTATCTGCCTCAATGTGACTGTTAAATAATAAGCAAAAGTTGGTTATATTATAGTTAATAATCTACAAATAATAAAAATGGGTAAAAATATAGAAAAATATTTTTATATTTGAATAGTGATAACAAAATTAAGTATACCAAGAAATAATTGTTGTGAAGAGTTAATGTGATTTGCTATGATGTGATTAAATAAAAAACAATATGCCAGTATATTAATATGTTGGCGATAGATATTAACACGTGCTCAATAAATTTATGGTCAGAATTGATGTAATGTTTATCAACATACTTACACTTTTTGATGGAATCATTGATACAGAGTGGCACATTGTCGTGAGTAAGTCTTGAATCTAGGACTTCCATTGTCAATCACAGTATCAAATGACAATTATTGAAATTCACTTTATATACATTTCTCCATTATTTCTTAAATTTAAGATAAATTTGAATAATTTACTTTTAGATTTTAGTTAACTGGTGTTAACCGAAATAATAAAGGAGCACCAAGTTAACGCTGCAAAAGTTTCTTTCTAAAATGTTGTGACACGCTAGAGCTAAGATGGTGGGACTGGATGATTACTTCATTGAATACAATATAATAGCAATTATTTATTGCTTGTCTGTGGTCCGATATAGGAAAATGTTATGACTATGCCTTACACTTTTTTATCCGTAGAACCGAATTTATTAAACACAGATGTACTCTTACTGAATTGCATAGCGAGATTTCAGAATCGCCGTTATAATCAGGTCTGGTTTTGATAGCAACTCTTATAAACGAGTATATTTCCCCCAAGACTTTAGCTTTCGAAAAATACACTTGGTCTTCTGCATACTTGCGTCCAAGATAATTGACTGATTTTTTTTTTGCCAATACGAAGTATTGATTCCGATACCTTGCCGTCAATGTTCCGGTGCTGTTGATGGTTAAGTTCATCTTGATTAACAGTATTTTCAGATGCTGGAGTTACTGTCACGTCTTCCATATGATTCAATTAACCGATTGATAACAATTTTTTTATTTTTATAAGTACTTGGAGCAAATCCACAATTAATATTGATTTTTTAAATTCGCAATAACTATTTGTATAGTTAAGTTAGAATACAATTGCTTTGGTAATTTAATTACATCTATTTATTAATACTCTTATATAAAGAAAAACGTGATCATAAAATTATTGGCTCAGTTAGCATCCCTTTTATATAGAAGTAATCCTAAAATATGAATAATGTCATTAATAATTTACAAAATTAGTCACTAATATTTAATTAAAGTGCATACCTTTTTTGAGTGAATGTTGAATATGACAAAAAAAACAGCTTTTCTCTATTACTAATAGATAACTTTACGAAATAGAACACTGTTTGATTTCAGGATCATTAAAATTATTATTTTTTTATAATTATACACCGAGCCTAAATAGAATATAACAATAAAATGTTTGTTTACAAAGTCACATACGCATGTAACCTAATATCCCACTATGTCTCGTCCTCATAAAAACGACAATCAAATTGTCGCGACGATGACGTCACAATAGTCATTCACAGGTTTAAAGGTGCAAAATAATTATTTATATTATTAATTAATTAAAAACGGTTTTATGAACAAAACAATTATCAATTCTTATAGATAAAAGGAGGAGCAATTTTTTGGCAGCAATTACGGTCCAAATAAGTCTTTACAATAAGAGATAATTGGAAATTTTATTTTGATTTTTTAATTACGATTAATTAATTAATTATTAATTATAGAAGTAGAGCAATTGTATATTTCGAAAGAGCAATTCATGAGCAATTTTTTGGCATTTAGTTTTTCAAAAAAAATTAATTTTTGGCGTCAACTTGTTTATGGTTTAATATTTGTGATGTAAGTTATTGTCGGTAAGATTGCTATTTATTATAGAATTAGTTGTCGGTAATCGCGATGTCTTTATCTCCCTGATAGCCACTAATACTCTGAACAAGGAGAATAGAGACATAGAGAAATAGAGAATAGAGATGTCTCTATTTTCCATGACTAGAGATGCGAGCGGTCCCGCCATTGACATTTTTTTTGGTCATCGGACGGTCACAGGACCGTCTGGTGGGTGCCATATACTTGTCCTAAAAGCTAGTTACTTTCAGTGTTAAAGAATACCAATCGCTTATTATTCCTAGTAGAGCTGGAAGGAAATTGATGTTAAGCCTTGACGTAATTACTTCGAATAAGTGATGGCGGATGATTTGTAAGCAGTCAGTCGTATTTAAAGCCGATTTTATTTAATTACATATGATTTTAATAACAATCGGATATTATGCCCAATAGCTTTAAAATCTTTCTAACTTTAAACTTATTGCATTTAGTACTCATATGATATTCTACTATGTAACGATAAAGTCTTATATTCAATGCCCTACTTTGACTTGGTGCGATTGCAAAAAAGTACCAGTGACTTATAAGTGCATACATAATATAATGCAGTAAGTGCTAATAACTTTTATTAAAAAAGTCAAGTGGATTATAAGTTGTTTGTAATTGATATCGATGAGACTTGGAGTTCGGTATATTTTGGTCTACTGCAGCTTTAATCTACTGACTAAATGGGCTTGCTGAAGCTGGCTTCCGTCAATTTTGATTTTCACACTTTTTTAATTTTTCAATGCTCCAATCGTTTTTTCGTCGTTTGTTCGTTATTGTCCGTCGATTGTTGTTGTTTGTTCGCTTATTGTTTATTTATAATTAAATAATTAAATTTTCAACCTCAACTTAGCCCCCCTTAACTTATCGTTATTTCAATTCTTCCTGTTATCAATCAATTAATATTCATTTTCGTTTGTTCTTTCATAATCTTTGTTTGTTCGATCATTATTAACGTCTTATCGCCTTTTATTATCAATTTTAATTAATTAACATCTCATTACCAGTGTAGCTATGTCGCGCATGCGCATTAATACTTGTGACGCAGTGGGATCTCCTTCCAGATGCCCGGGAACATTTAAATTTAAGATTTATTACAAAAAAAAAGTGAATATCCAATCAAACAAAATATGAACTTTTAATTGTACTTGTCGTTATGAAATTTATATAAAATAATCTATATTGATATTGTGAATAAACTTAATATACAGCATCAATCTGAATAGTTAGTAAATTAGTTATTAATTAATGGAAAATATAAGTGAAAATCTAATTTATCATGCTTTTCAGCGTACGTCTCTACATTCAACGTGAGTGCATATATATTGTATTTACTTGTGAAGATTTTATGTCTGCAAATTTTTGGTTGTGTATGTGAAGATTTCCTGTGCGTGCATATTTATATATGTTGAATTTTACAGCAAATTTTCCATTCATTTGTATAAATTAGATTATTTTCAGTTTTGATATCTACTGTAAAAATTAGATATCTCAAAAAACTTTTTTTTTTTTTTTGTTATAATTTTTATAGCCTTATATAATTTATTCTTTGCATAATTTTATTTTTTTTCCTCAATAGGTTCATTTTTGAGTAAATAAAACGAATATTGATTTTTATGGATATTTATTTATTACTTAAGTATCACAATTCACAGTATTGTGAAATCAAAATACATTCTAATTTGACTTGAACATCGATAAATATCATGAGACCACATAGATAAGTTTGGAATCATAAGTTTAGACGGAAGCACTGTAATAAATAAAACAAATTGTTGTCAGTTGACTCTGCGGGCCAGCCCTAAAACTTCCCGCTGCTTTCGAGCTCCTTGAGTTCGAAATCATTGTTGAGAATACATTTTTGAGTTCTTCGAGCTCGAAAATACTTTTGTATACCTTTGATTTCGAAAAATAACGTTTACCATTTTTTCTACAACGATATCTCTCGAACGAATTCACCGATTGAGACGGTTGAGGTGGCAATCGACGCGTTCTATTGAGTTCTAGAGCTAATCAAATTTTTAAATTGATTTATCAAGACGTTTTTGAGAAATTTCAAAAAAACTAAAAAAAAAACAATTTTTTTTTAATTCTTTCGTTAACGGTTTCTCTTGAACGAATGAACCGATTTTGATGGTTGAGGTGGCATTCGAGGCGGCTTAGAAAGTTTTAGAACTGATTAGATTTTGGAATCAATCCATCGAGCAAATTAAAAGTTATTCAAAAAAAACATTTTTGAAAAAATTTTATTTCTGAAATATCTCCAAACGTACCATACCGATTTAACTCAAATTTTCAGTGCTTATAATATTTAACAAGCCGCGTCGAATGACACCCTGACGATTAAAATCAGTTTATCCGTTCAAAAGTTACAGAATATTTACATACGTACGTACGTACATACATACACTCGGACATCATCTTGAATCTAGTCAGAATAGTTTCCTAGAATCTCAAAATGTCGACATCTGTTGGAATTCCAATTTTCGCGAATCGGGGTGAAAACAATAACTACCCAAAATTTTTGAAAATCATCGATTTTCTTAGAAGATTTTTTTAAAGACCCTGATTAAAAGAAATGGTTCGAAACGATTTGCAATGTTGAATGCCCATAAGAAGGATGATTCAAAAGTATTGAAAGTATTCAAAAGCATTAAAAAGTATTAAAATTTTTTTTTTCAAATCGCTTTAAATCGTTTCTTTTAATAAGAGGAAACAACTTTCTAGTTCATGATAATCATAATCATTTTTACGTATCAATAAAGTCATATGAATAATTACAATCATATATATATATATATAGATTTACACAAATATAAGAACTATACTCCTACTATCGTTATAAATAAAGGGGCAGGTTTTCGGTACAAGTTTATTTTTATCCGGGTTTAAATTAATATTGCTGGTGGTTTCATGACAGCTAATCCCTAACAATTGATTCCACCGATCCAAGATAATATATTCTTCTAGTTGTTTTTATATCTTAGGCTAATAATAATGAGAATAGTCTATTATTTTCACAATAATAATCAAAAGTTTTTATCAACTAAAATGAACTGTCGATGGGATCAGATGCCGGTAGGATCAATTTGTAAAGATTACTTGGCGTAGTATAAAATTGATGGGATGTTGAAGGCACACCATCGCTGGTATATCTAAATATTATTAATGTATTTGGAACTTAATTTAAGCCCGGATAAAAATAAATGTGCTTTGAAAAACTGGCTCTAAAAAATTCATAGTTTTATGAATATTAGATAGAATATTTTTTCATGTTCGAAAAGAATTTAATATTCTTAGTTGACATGGAAATACTTACTTTTAGGTTATGTAAATATTAAGTCTCGAATTAAAAAATAGTTAATCAAGAAAATCGATAAAAGGAACAATTGACACAATAATATCAAATATTCACTGGTTAGAATTGTTTAATCCTTTAACCCCACAAAACATGGGATTATTTCTAATGTTGATCCTTATTATGTTTGTTTGTAACTATAACTCATTAATATATGTAAAGTTCTGAAGATAAATAATTCTATTCATTTTTTCGCCAGGAAAACTACATATCAAACTTTTACCTTGAGAAATCAATGAACAGTTCGACAAAATAAAATACAATACAACAAAACATTTTGATAAATCCATAGGAATATAATATATTGATTAAAGAGTTAAATTTCTAATAATAAGGTTCCAATTTAATTTTTTTATTAAAATACAAGTAACGAATCGAAAATATTTTTCTATAGACTCACAAAAACCGATGACAACATAATCGATAAACCAAATCAAAATTGAAAATCCGATGGTAATTATGATAATTGCTATATTAATAGATGGATTAAAAATTGACATAATTATTTTTACATAAGCATTGACAAATTAGTACAGCAACTATTACATTTTTTAATTATTTCAAAACGATTTTATGTCTATAATGACATCTGAATAGAAGTTTAAAATAATCTGTACTGTGTACACAGATACTTCTGTACACTCAAAAATTGTTTTAATTACCGAATAAGCATTTTTGAGTATACAAGATTGTATTTGTCATGAACTATCTTTATCAGATATAATTTTATAAAAACATCATTTATAGTGATGCCATAACCTACATTAATCACACCTTAAGATTATCATTATTATCCAAATAATCAAGGTGCTCAAGCAAAAATTTGCTATTATTTCACCGTGAAATGTCTGTCGTAAATTGGAGGTAAACGAATTCAAGTTTGAGCTTATAACGGTGACCTTGGCTACTTCGTGTCCAGTAGCCACGAACCACAGTTACAAAATTTCCCGATTAAATAATTAATTATTAATTATAAATATGAATTTTAATTATTATATTGCTGGTTCTGAACGCGGGAAATAGATCTCAGGGATGGGTCGACTCGTCTTGACCGGACACGCGGCTGAAATTTAACTTATTCTAAAGGCACTGGTGATGAAAAGTAATTTCTTTGAGGCTTAATTTAATTATTATATACAAATTTTATTTAACCAAATTCCCAATATATACAAAATTTCCCTTTGCTGATTAATTTAATTCCTTTAGAAATAAATAAGTGTTCAGCGACAATGCTATAAATTTATTTAACGCACCAAGCTTAATGAACACGGGAAAAATAAAATCTAATAATTATTTACGCTAGATCGCGTTGAAGAGAGATAAATAGTAATAAATTTATTATAAATCTTATTTGGATTTTATTGAGCAGGACGTACTGCAGGAATCGGGCGTCGCTGCATGGCGAATCCTAGTGTGACTTCCTTTCCAGTTCCTGGGCTGTTGATGGACTTGGTGCTTGACACTGTGGCAAATCACTTCACAAAAAGAACTTAACGAATTTTGGTTTTCGTAAACCACTTGTATCAAAATTATCACTAGGACGAATTTAATAATTGTATGGAATCAATAGATTGACTTCAGCGTGACTATCTAGCCGAACACTTGAACTTGAGTGTCCCTTGAATTGAATTCTTCGCCTGCACTTGAATGTCGGACTAAATGACTAGATATCGTTAGGCCGACTCAAATAAATTGTTATGAGTCCTGGTGCTAGAGTGGGACCTCGCTAAGCGTCCTCAGTCCACTCTAGCTGATGGCCAGGGCCTAAGTCTCTGAGCAAGTGTTTGCTGGCCCTTTCATATCTTAATTTTGGAGGGGTGGAACTACCCCACTGTCGTCTAAGTTCGAATTCGATCTAGGTGGCCTCTAACATGGCCCCCAAGTGACTAAGGAAGTGTTAATTAATATACAAATTATTCTAATAGATGGCCGTAGAATCAGTTAGACTTTGCGCTCGATTTTCAAATCGTAAAATCAAAACGCACGTTTACAAGCTGTCGAGCTGACTATCTTTGAAATTGATAGCAAATAAACGTCAACTTTATTCAGTTTTCTAACTACAACATGAGCATAACACACGGTGTAAATTAACAGAAAGTTAACTGAAAATTTTGATCTTCAACTCTTGCTAGCAATTTGCTGCCCAATTTTAACCGCATTTTGGTCAAGTTGAATTTTTAAATTGACATTAATATGCAAAAACATGGTTACCAGTTTTTTGCAAACAATCCTTATTTAGCCTCTCATTATTAACTATTTCAATTTATTTTAGGACGAGACTATTCGCACCCAGGCGTGTATGCAGCGTATAAAATTTTGGGAAGTTATTGTTTTCACCCCGATTCGCGAAAATTGGAATTCCAACAGATGTCGACATTTTGAGATTCTAGGAAACTATTCTGACTAGATTCAAGATGATGTCCAAGTGTATGTATGTACAATACTGGCCAATAATTCTTGAGGGGTAGCGTAGAATCGGGAAAAAAAAAATATCTCAAAATAAAAATGTATATGACTACTTTCATACAAATGTAAAAATATAAAAATAAAAAGTTGTAAAAAAAAAATTCAATAATTAAAAATATATATACAAATAATAAAATGTAAAATTATAAATATGTAAAATAAGTAAATAAAAAAAAAAACCCTATAAAAAATGTCTCTATATTTGAAAATCACTAATAAAAATATGGTCACTATTTAAAAATTACTAAATAATTTTAGTGCATATATAAAATTATGAATCATTAAAAAAAACTAAATTAAAAAGTCACTAAAAAAAATTACTATAAAAATAAAAAGTCCTACAAACCAACATTTGCATAACCAAACACGTATATAAAAAAATTATGTGAAAATAAACATCTCCAAAAATAATATGTCTATAAATAATCGACTGTTTTTGAATATCTCTAAAAAATATAATGTGTATAATAAAATATCTGAATAAAATTTAACCTACAAATTGAAGAATTTCACCATGTGCTCATAATAGTGACTAAGTTTATATTATAAAATATAAGTATTAATAATTATGATAAAACAACAATAATTATAATAAAAATTATAGTTATTGTTATGGAAAAATATTAAGGAAAACAATAAATAAATAAATTATTTTAAACTTATAATAAGAGACCTGGAGTAAATGTGAAAAATCAAAATCTGATGTAGAGTTAAAATAGTAAATAAATTAAAAGATGCGAGTTTATAAAAGAACTTTGTTTATTTTTCAAGTTTTTATTATTTTTTTTTTAAATGTTCAAAATTAATGTTAAAAAAGTAATCTATATTGTAAATATATAATATATACATACGATATAATTTGTAAAAAACATAATGTTGTACAGTTAAGGAAAATAAATAATAATAATAAAGTATTCTATATTTACAAAAAAAAAAAAAATTGATTTAATTGATTTAATGACACTATTGATTTAATGTATAATAAATCTAACTTATAAGATTAAATTGTTTAAAGTTGTATGGATAAATATTTAATAGTAAAAATAAATGCAGCTTAAATACATTTTATAATAATAATAAACAATCAAAAACTTCTTTAATTACTATTTTGGCTTTGAGAAGCCTCCTAAAACTAAATAAAAATATAAAACTTTGTCATTTTGGAATAAGTAACGTCATATAAATAATATAGTATATATTCAGTGACATTCAGTCATATTGAGTGATAGAATAATTAGAATATTAATTTATTTAAAAAAAATAATTACAATCATATTTTTCCTCGCGTAATTTAAATGTAATTCGAATGACAGATAATTTAATTTTTCTCAATGATTGATAATAAAAAAGAGTTAAAACTATGAAAAGGCACAAATTCAAGTCAAAATCTTCCTAACGATACTAAATTTAATAACATTAACTAATTCTATCATACAGATATGCCGGGAACAAAATTTTCCTTATTATCTTAATAATATAAATAATAATAATAATTTAGAATTTTTTTTTTTTATGTTTAAATAACAGAGTATGATCCGCTATCCATGCATTGTCGGTCAGCCGAGGCAAGTGCCCCAGTTTTAAAATGTAAACATTTTATTGGCTGTTACATTTGCTATCTTGATGATTACTGGGTCCACAGAAGGAAGAATTGCCCATTGTGCCGAACGGCATATAAAAATTATATAATAACTACTAATATAAAATGAAAAACATTAAATGCCTTTTAATGATAAGTATTTAAGCTGCATTTATTATTATTATAAAATTTATTCAAGCAGCGTTTATTATTATTATAAAATGTATTTAAGCTGCATTTATTTTTACTATTAAATATTTATCCATACAACTTTAAACAATTTAATCTTATAAGTTAGATTTATTATACATTAAATCAACAGTGTCATTGAATCAATTAAATCAATTTTTTTTTTTTTTGTAAATATAGAATACTTTATTATTATTATTTATTTTCCTTAACTATACAACATTATGTTTTTTACAAATTATATCGTATGTATATATTATATATTTACAATATAGATTACTTTTTTAACATTAATTTTGAACATTTAAAAAAAAAATAATAAAAACTTGAAAAATAAACAAAGTTCTTTTATAAACTCGCATTTTTTAATTTATTTACTATTTTAACTCTACATCAGATTTTGATTTTTCACATTTACTCCAGGTCTCTTATTATAAGTTTAAAATAATTTATTTATTTATTGTTTTCCTTAATATTTTTCCATAATAATAACTATAATTTTTATTATAATTATTGTTGTTTTATCATAATTATTAATACTTATATTTTATAATATAAACTTAGTCACTATTATGAGCACATGGTGAAATTCTTCAATTTGTAGGTTAAATTTTATTCAGATATTTTATTATAGACATTATATTTTCTAGAGATATTCAAAAACAGTCGATTATTTATAGACATATTACTTTTAGAGATGTTTATTTTCACATAATTTTTTTATATACGTGTTTGGTTATGCAAATGTTGGTTTGTAGGACTTTTTATTTTTATAGTAATTTTTTTTAGTGACTTTTTAATTTAGTTTTTTTTAATTATTCATAATTTTATATATGCACTAAAATTATTTAGTAATTTTTAAATAGTGACCATATTGTTATGTCCTGGGAGGTTACTAGGATCGGAGCTGACGCCACCTCCTGGACAGTGGGCAGTTCGTTGTCACGCGGGACCAAATTTTGAATTTGAAAACAGTGGATAAATTTATTGTTTACTACGATGATGATGATTATGATTGTTATTTAATGAAATAATTAAACTATGATTAAGGATAGATGTAATTGATAAAATAACATTTATCTGAAGACTGAATTTTATTATAAAGTATGGATAAAACTTGATCAGTAATAACAGTTGTATTCGTAAAGAGTTCTCGGAGAGAAGTGAAGTTACATCAGACGGCAGAGAGATCTCGGACCTTCACTCTCCAACTTCTCCCCACTACTCTCATGTTCACACTCATGCTTATATGTATATATTCTTATATATCTATGTTCTTTACTAAATATTATACTTATACATTTATACTTTCTACTAATTCAAATTTGGGATATAAGCTTACACATATACGTTCTTCACTTTATCCATTCTACAACTTCTTATTACTTATTCTATTTATATGTACTTAGATACAATCTTCCAGTTAAATATTCTAGGCTATCAGAGGTGTATTTCTCCATAATTATTCTATATTTAATTATTTAGTACGATTGACATTACTATTTATTGTGAAACATTATTATAATCAATATAATGCTATATTTCTATATTTTCTTTAATTTATTTATTATACGCGTCACTCTTTATTTAATATTAACAGTAATAGTTAAATTCTGGTGAGACATGGTTTTCATTAGTAAGTAACATTTATTAATTATATATTTTCTTTTCTTACTTGTTGATAGAATATGTATTTGTTTATAACCATATTGACGGTTAACTTTAGAACAAGGACCTATTCATGATTTTTATGCGTATGTTTTGTTTAGGTTTTAAGTATCGGATGACAGGAAACGTTCCAAGACCACTCAACCTGTATTTATATTTCTCTGAATACAAAATAAAGGTTTATCTATCTATTTATTTAAACTTTCTTATAATAAAAATATATAATTTAATGAGTATGTGCCACGACGATTTATCATTTAAATTATTGACTCAATATTGTTAAGACGCAATAAGTGTTTTAAGAAATTAATATATAATTTCAAATGGAATTCAAATGCGCGCTTCTTATATATCTCAAGTTTACTAATTAATTAACAGGTGGAGGCACCTGAGGCTGTTGAGGACATAACACCTCCCCCGTTAATGAAAATTCGACATATCGTTCGTCGAATTTTTCTCTCATATATACACATGTATATAACGATATATAATAATAGCTAAAGCTAATTCTGAATGAAATATAAATTCTGCAAGACAATTACCTATATAAATAATACCATTACTGGTTGTTAAATCGTGGTCGCACATTTACATTACAAGTTACAAAAATAATCATTTTCATGATTTAAAACTAACAGTAAATATTAACTCAGGTTACGCACAATATTTATATTACACAAGAATACATATTTTTTAAGGGTGAGCAGCACTAACCGGATGTTCGAATTTATTTTTCTAATTACGTTTGGAATAATTACGTCACTTAAATGATGAAAACCTTCAAAAAAAAAAGTTTATCTTAAACATTTTTCGGAAGCTATAAAATTTTTGTAATAAGAATTGATCAATAAATTCAAAGAAAAGTAAAATTTAAAAACTCGTTTAGTACGGCCCAGCCTTATCATTGAGGTCACGGTGTTTACATTTTAGCAAGAGTTTAATCCAGACTATGAAGTATTATACGGATCAACAAGGTAATTTAATTTTATAGAGTCTTTTGACGAATTTAAAGAAAATTTGATTAAAGTTATACTCGGAAATTCTTATCACTTATGTTATATTATTCCAGATATATTAATTTCAACTTGTTTGTATGTACGACTTGGTATGTGGTGGGGTGAATTAGGTAGCTACATTTCATTATTCCAGGTTTCAGTAATTTTATAAGGGTCTATATAGTTACGATCAAGTTCGTTGGTTTTCGCGTCATTTGCCAAAAATACCCAATTTCCTTAAGAAAACTTATTAGGGTTTACCCGACAGTCACAATATTCCTTTGATTTGAATGTAGCTCTGTCTGGATTTTCAGCGGCTTTTTAATTGTGTTACTTGACTTATAATCGGCAGACTAGAAATTACACAACAAGTAAGATTGATTTTCTGATTCTTTTTGTCAGCCATTCAGGGTTTTTAGGGTTCTTGTCAGGTTCATCGTCTGAGGAATAAACGTCATTTAATATCGGTTCAGGAAAAGTATCATTATCATTAAAAGAATTGGCAGGGAGGTTGGTTTGAACCGGATATAAGAAAACTAGATATTTATGACTACAAACATTTGTTGCTGATTCCGGAATATTTAAATATAAACTAGTTTCACTTCTTTTAGATAACTTTAATGTTAGTACTTAAGCATGCATTTCTATAATGTCTCTTTCATTTTCACACATTTCAGGCGAGGACGTCCTCTCTGGCATCTCATGCATGGGGGACTCAAACCCCCACACGACATCCGAGCTCGGTACAACAACTGCTGGGTGGTCCAACCACCCAAGGGACAGGGCTAATAAACCCCTCTGAAGAGGGCTGCCACTCATCCAACAACTCGTCTCCCTGGGAAGAGAGTACTGTCCTCGTTCGAGTCTCGCTTTCCGCCTCAACGTCAGGTCGGCGAGTCGTCGGGAAGGCATCTCTATCCTTCAGATATGTGCACAACGTGCCAAGGGTGGCCATAAACTTGCTGTTTACGCCACTATATTTGGAGGGGGTTGTCCAACAACCCCAAGGAGTCGATGCCATAATTTTTTTTTCACACTCTTTTTTTTTATCTTATTCTGTTTTTATCCATGCTAATACTCAACCTACTATTTCCTATGAGTTTATCCTCAAGAAGCGGTTTCCCAAGCTTTGTGTTCTAAATCAATAATATATTAAGTAATTTTATGTCAATGGGGTTTCGAGAGAGCGCATCAACATTAGCGTTCAATCGACCTTCCCTATAATTGACTTCATATTCATATTTCCGTACTTCAGCAACCGATGTAGGAGTTAAGATATAGGAATTTTCATTCTATGAGCTCACACCAATGATTTATGATCTGTGACTTTCAGGAGTTCAGGGGCAGAGTAGTAGGAAGGTATTTTCTAATGTCTTCTGGCTGAGAATTGCACCGAGGCATAAAAAGAAGTGTTTGTTGTCGTGACGGAAAGTTTTGAAAGTGGGGGAACTGGAGAATAAATTAATATCAATTTATAATTAATATCAGAATCTATCGTGAATTAAAATTTCTCCAAATTAAGTAGTTCATCACTATTAATAGTTATACACGGTGAGGTAATATGCTTGTTGTTGTGAGTTTTATGGAAGCGTCATTTTTGAATAAGTTTTTGTTTCATTTGGTCTTCTGTGTGGGCTGTATTGTCAGTTTGTTGGTCGTTGTATGCATTGAAATTTTGGTTTGATGTTGTGTTATTTTCTCTAACCCAAGTTAACCTATTTTTGCAGATTTGTGCGAAATGGCCAGGCTTAGAACATATTGAACAAATTACGTTCATGGAGTTATTTCCATGAATGTCCATAATGATTGTTCGCAAATTTAATATGATTTTGGGAACTACTAATGGAATATTGGCTGGAGTAAGGATTATTACTACAGTGGGAATGTATTTTAAAAAGTGAATTTCTTTGTTTCAATTCTTTTTCTAATTCTACGGCAAGATCTACTGCTCGCGACAGGGTAAGAGGTTTTTGACTAGCAGCCCACAATCCTAACTCTCCCCTAAGACCCCGTACAAAGCTATCTCGAGCTCCTTCTTGGGTACTAGCTAATAACCCGGTTCGTATTTCACCCGAATGCTTATCCATAATTACTTCTGACGTTCCTTGAACGATTTCGTTGATTCTAGTAACGTAATCTACGATGGTTTCACCATCCTTTTAATAAATATTCGAAAGTAACGACTGCCATTGAGATAGAGTTCTACTCGGCACTAAAGCTCTTTTAAGATTTCCCAAAATCCCTTCAAATGCTAATCCCGATTGATTTGAAATATATTTGCTGGCTTTACCCAATATACGAGATTTTATCAACTGAGTTAAATACAATTTACCAGATGGATGTATTAGATTTAAGGTTTGATTACAAAGTTCAATAAAATTATTAACTGGCATATTTTCTCCATTGAATACGGGTATAAGGTTTATAGCGTCTTTGATACTCAAAAATTGGGAATTACTTGTATGAACTAGATTATTGGTAGCATAATTGTGCTCATTATTTCCGTAGCCCGCGAGTACCGGTTCAATTAGTACGCGATTCGAATTATGAACTGGAGTAGCTGGAATGCTAGGGGTTATAGAAGGAGAGATGGTGGAAAAATTGTCATTATTAGTGTTCTGAATGTCAATAGAACTAATCACCACTTCAGTGTTCGCGTCCGAAATGTGTTCGTCTGTAGTCACTAAATTAGACATTTTCGCCTCAAATCATGTTAATGCTTCTATAGTCTTGATTCTATTTGATTACTATATTTAATATATTAAGGAAATACTATATCAAATTACATTTGAACTTTTAATTATAATTATTAAGATTATGGAATTGTAAATAATACAAAATATTATAATGTGTACTTATTTCGACTGAAACTTATGTCTGATAGCAATTTAAAAGTGTTAAATATCAAATAATCGTCAAATTTCATACATGAATAGTTATAGAATTTCCTTTAAAACAAAATGCCTTTAGTTTTGATATAAAATAATACTTCATAGAATGACTTACAGGTTGCAGAATTAATACAAATAAAATACCTTAAAAAAGAAAATAATCACTTTTCACTTTTCACTCGCGAAATTGCCCTTATTAAAATCGCACTACATAATTTCACTTCACTAATATCTTCTGTCAGCATGAAGTTTCCTCCTAGATGACCCTTCGCAGTTGAATTGACCCTCTGGAATTGGAAGATCGCCGATAAACTTACTGGAACGCCGGAACAGATGCAGAATAATACACTCGATGATGCTTTTGAATTTCAAAACGCTGATGGACCAATCAGGATTTTCCAGAACGCTGTTGAATCTCCAGATTTGCGTTGAACCCAATTGGTGTGACTATCCCACCGCTGTCACCAGTTGTTATGTCCTGGGAGGTTACTAGGATCGGAGCTGACGCCACCTCCTGGACAGTGGGCAGTTCGTTGTCACGCGGGACCAAATTTTGAATTTGAAAACAGTGGATAAATTTATTGTTTACTACGATGATGATGATTATGATTGTTATTTAATGAAATAATTAAACTATGATTAAGGATAGATGTAATTGATAAAATAACATTTATCTGAAGACTGAATTTTATTATAAAGTATGGATAAAACTTGATCAGTAATAACAGTTGTATTCGTAAAGAGTTCTCGGAGAGAAGTGAAGTTACATCAGACGGCAGAGAGATCTCGGACCTTCACTCTCCAACTTCTCCCCACTACTCTCATGTTCACACTCATGCTTATATGTATATATTCTTATATATCTATGTTCTTTACTAAATATTATACTTATACATTTATACTTTCTACTAATTCAAATTTGGGATATAAGCTTACACATATACGTTCTTCACTTTATCCATTCTACAACTTCTTATTACTTATTCTATTTATATGTACTTAGATACAATCTTCCAGTTAAATATTCTAGGCTATCAGAGGTGTATTTCTCCATAATTATTCTATATTTAATTATTTAGTACGATTGACATTACTATTTATTGTGAAACATTATTATAATCAATATAATGCTATATTTCTATATTTTCTTTAATTTATTTATTATACGCGTCACTCTTTATTTAATATTAACAGTAATAGTTAAATTCTGGTGAGACATGGTTTTCATTAGTAAGTAACATTTATTAATTATATATTTTCTTTTCTTACTTGTTGATAGAATATGTATTTGTTTATAACCATATTGACGGTTAACTTTAGAACAAGGACCTATTCATGATTTTTATGCGTATGTTTTGTTTAGGTTTTAAGTATCGGATGACAGGAAACGTTCCAAGACCACTCAACCTGTATTTATATTTCTCTGAATACAAAATAAAGGTTTATCTATCTATTTATTTAAACTTTCTTATAATAAAAATATATAATTTAATGAGTATGTGCCACGACGATTTATCATTTAAATTATTGACTCAATATTGTTAAGACGCAATAAGTGTTTTAAGAAATTAATATATAATTTCAAATGGAATTCAAATGCGCGCTTCTTATATATCTCAAGTTTACTAATTAATTAACAGGTGGAGGCACCTGAGGCTGTTGAGGACATAACAATATTTTTATTAGTGATTTTCAAATATAGAGACATTTTTTATAGGGTTTTTTTTTTATTTACTTATTTTACATATTTATAATTTTACATTTTATTATTTGTATATATATTTTTAATTATTGAATTTTTTTTTTACCACTTGTTATTTTTATATTTTTACATTCGTATGAAAGTAGTCATATACATTTTTATTTTGAGATATTTTTTTTTTCCCGATTCTACGCTACCCCTCAAGAATTATTGGCCAGTATTGTATGTACGTACGTACGTATGTAAATATTCTGTAACTTTTGAACGGATAAACTGATTTTAATCGTCAGGGTGTCATTCGACGCGGCTTGTTAAATATTATAAGCACTGAAAATTTGAGTTAAATCGGTATGGTACGTTTGGAGATATTTCAGAAATAAAATTTTTTCAAAAATGTTTTTTTTGAATAACTTTTAATTTGCTCGATGGATTGATTCCAAAATCTAATCAGTTCTAAAACTTTCTAAGCCGCCTCGAATGCCACCTCAACCATCAAAATCGGTTCATTCGTTCAAGA
This sequence comes from Microplitis demolitor, assembly GCF_026212275.2. NCBI lineage: Eukaryota > Metazoa > Arthropoda > Insecta > Hymenoptera > Braconidae > Microplitis > Microplitis demolitor. The sequence continues at coordinate 11,391,146 of NC_068551.1, forward strand.
GAAACCGTTAACGAAAGAATTAAAAAAAAATTGTTTTTTTTTTAGTTTTTTGAAATTTCTCAAAAACGTCTTGATAAATCAATTTAAAAATTTGATTAGCTCTAGAACTCAATAGAACGCGTCGATTGCCACCTCAACCGTCTCAATCGGTGAATTCGTTCGAGAGATATCGTTGTAGAAAAAATGGTAAACGTTATTTTTCGAAATCAAAGGTATACAAAAGTATTTTCGAGCTCGAAGAACTCAAAAATGTATTCTCAACAATGATTTCGAACTCAAGGAGCTCGAAAGCAGCGGGAAGTTTTAGGGCTGGCCCGCAGAGTCAACTGACAACAATTTGTTTTATTTATTACAGTGCTTCCGTCTAAACTTATGATTCCAAACTTATCTATGTGGTCTCATGATATTTATCGATGTTCAAGTCAAATTAGAATGTATTTTGATTTCACAATACTGTGAATTGTGATACTTAAGTAATAAATAAATATCCATAAAAATCAATATTCGTTTTATTTACTCAAAAATGAACCTATTGAGGAAAAAAAATAAAATTATGCAAAGAATAAATTATATAAGGCTATAAAAATTATAACAAAAAAAAAAAAAAAGTTTTTTGAGATATCTAATTTTTACAGTAGATATCAAAACTGAAAATAATCTAATTTATACAAATGAATGGAAAATTTGCTGTAAAATTCAACATATATAAATATGCACGCACAGGAAATCTTCACATACACAACCAAAAATTTGCAGACATAAAATCTTCACAAGTAAATACAATATATATGCACTCACGTTGAATGTAGAGACGTACGCTGAAAAGCATGATAAATTAGATTTTCACTTATATTTTCCATTAATTAATAACTAATTTACTAACTATTCAGATTGATGCTGTATATTAAGTTTATTCACAATATCAATATAGATTATTTTATATAAATTTCATAACGACAAGTACAATTAAAAGTTCATATTTTGTTTGATTGGATATTCACTTTTTTTTTGTAATAAATCTTAAATTTAAATGTTCCCGGGCATCTGGAAGGAGATCCCACTGCGTCACAAGTATTAATGCGCATGCGCGACATAGCTACACTGGTAATGAGATGTTAATTAATTAAAATTGATAATAAAAGGCGATAAGACGTTAATAATGATCGAACAAACAAAGATTATGAAAGAACAAACGAAAATGAATATTAATTGATTGATAACAGGAAGAATTGAAATAACGATAAGTTAAGGGGGGCTAAGTTGAGGTTGAAAATTTAATTATTTAATTATAAATAAACAATAAGCGAACAAACAACAACAATCGACGGACAATAACGAACAAATGACGAAAAAACGATTGGAGCATTGAAAAATTAAAAAAGTGTGAAAATCAATATTGATGGGGGCCAGCTTCAGCAAGCCAACTTAGGCCAAGTGAAAGGAAATGTATTTAAAGTGATTAATAGTTCAATGACATATGTAAACAAACATAAGGGTTAGTAAATAAATATTAATTTTTAATTGTTTATATAAAAAACAATGTTGTGCTTGGTGAAAAACTGTTTATTAAAGTATGGAGCTTTAATTGATGGATTAAAATAAATAAAACGTTATTAAAAGTAGTAATTGTGATTTAAAAATTTCTGATCTGTAGCGTGCAGTGTTAAACGTGAAATATTAATTAAAAGTTGAATAAAATTAAGTAATTTCAATTAAAGAGTATATACAATCACAGACTTTAGGTTAAATGTGCATAAGTCTGAGGAAAAGTTCAATTGGAGCACTTGCTAGTACTCTAGCTAAGTATACTATTTACGGATACTACTGGTTATAAGATGTTATAAGGTAATGAATTTATTTATTAAAAATGTAAATAAGATGAATGAATAAAAAGTAAATTTTAATAAATATTATGAATTATACAGGTAGCTAGGACGAATTCTAGAACAAATTCACTAAGATGAAATTGAAGTTTTTGGTGGACTCTGGCTGAGGATACTATTTTTACAAAGACTGCTGGTTATAAAGTATTGTAAGTTAATAATTCCACTTACTAAAAATTAGATGAAATCAATTGAAAAAAAAAAAATCAATAATTATTTATAACAGTACTAGTTATGGTGATTATTATCTGGGCAAATCTGCTCGAGGCTGATTGGATGTTAAATTGGAGCATTACGTTGGATCCCGGCTGAGGACTTCCTCTTCATTGCGAGTACTGGCCATTAATTTATGGATGGTAATAATTTCATTGATTTAAAAATTCGCTAAAGTTAATGAACAATTAATATTAATAAATTTATTATTTAGTACAGGCTACTTAAAAAATTTCCCAATAAAATTTTCACGGATTAAATGAAGAATTTAATTGGAACACTCCAAGAGACTACGACTCAGGATTTTGTTCGATTTTCTCTGTTGGTAATCGTACATTTCTCCATTATGATTTCATTTTCCAATATATTAATTAAACAAATTCCCTGAATTCGTATTAAAAAAAAACAAAAACAAATATAAATCAATTCGTACTATTAGTAACAATGAAGACTTTGTCCCTTGTTAATAAAAAAAAAGTACATAAAAAATAAATATACTTGTTACTTACTAATGTTCAAAAATTTTATTATTCTATATATGTATGTATTTTAATTTATATAATTAAAAAAGTAATCAATTATTCTAGAGAGATTATTAATTTTCTTCTAAATTTTTGTGTTTATATTTAACTGTATTTAACTGGATATGAAATCAATGTATAGATAATATAAGAATACAATATATATATATATATATATGCATTTTATTTAATTTTTTTATTATATATGTATAGCGATTATCTTGACAGTGATTTTTTATTTAAGAAGTAACAATTACGGTCGAGAATTTCAGTTATTTTTAGTGTTCACTTCATTTATTCATTCGTCACCGGTTACCATCGCATCATCACTTGCCACTATGGTCTCTCTAAACAAATGTAAGTTTTGTATTATATAATTATTACTCTCACTCGTTTCTATGATTGATTAATTATTTTTCTTTTAATTACAGGGACTTTCAATGAAGAATATGCAATGGTTCGTTCTCGTCTCCTGGAACATGGGATGGATTATAAGTTTAATCGTTTACGAGACGATGACCTTGGCATATGGGAGTAAGTAGTATAGTATCAAAAATATATTTCAATTAATCTGAAGCTAATTAATTATAAAATAATTTTTGTTTTATTACAGAATTATTTCTCAAGAAGCAATTCTCGTAAACGGGAAAAAAGACGCTACGATGTGCCGGGACCGGTTCTTCGACATCATTGATGATTTTTTGGTATGTTTAAGTATTTTTAATTTAGGGTTGTGCTATTTTAATTAAGTAACGATGTTTAGTTTTGGTTACTGTGTGAAACATAGGCATAAACATAATTTATATATATATATATATATATATATATATATATATATATATATATATATATATATATATATATATATATATATATATATATATATATATATATATATTATTAATTATTTTAATTTTTATGTTTCAGGTTTATTTTAACATGCCAGACAGGCAACGAATGTCGGTGAACTTGCCTGCACATTACATGCTTTTTCAATATTACCTCACTCAATGTGATGCAGTTTTTTAGAAAAATTGGGTTGAGTAAAAATTAAAAGTGATCTTCAAAATGAAAATGAATAAAATTTTTTTGGATTCTTAACAAATTAATCATATTTGTCGTAACCTATTACATAATTTTTCCCAATATTATATGCTAAAATTCATTTCTATGTAAAAAAAAAAAAAAAAAAAAAAATTGATTAATAAAAATAAAAAAAAAAACAAACAATGCGATCGAGTTTTTAAAGTTTTTTGAAAAAGTAGGGTATCAAGATGTTCTCAACGTTGGAGTAGCACCGTTTCAAGTTGTACTTTTGAGGATGGCTTTTATTTCACAAATAATCAGAGTTATAAAAACGGAAGCTGTTTATATTTCGTCACATAACACATCACACATAACCATTAAGTTTATATTATGTAAATAAAATTATATTTAATACAAAAATTAAAATTTTTAAATATTTAGTATTTTTTCGAATAACCATCATTCGCAATAACTTCCTCCAAACGTCTAGGCATGGATCTCACTGTCTTTAATAAGTCAGGAATTTTGTAGCTTACGTTATCCCAGACCCCACGAACAAATTCATTCAGCATCGCCTTAGTCCTGATTGGTTCCACAGGTTGCCAATTCCTTGTCATCATAGCTATAAGAAGTGTAAACAAAAAAAATTTATATATCTTACAAGTTCAAAAAGAAACAAAAAATTAGAATTATGTCAATAGATTATTTATTTTAAATGTGAAGATAAAGTTTTACCCCACACATTCTCGATTGGGTTAAGATCTGGTGACTTAGAAGGATGTGGTATGAGGATGAAGTCAGGATTGGCCATAAACCAATCCTGAGCAAGGCGTGAGGTATGGATCGGGCTATTATCTTGCAGGAAATATATGAAAGGATGGTCTTCCTCCGGATAAATATCACGGACGGCTGGTTCCATACACTCACTCAGTAATTCGACATATTCTTCACCATTGATATTTCCCGACAAAGGTTGCAAAGCTATTAATCCTCGTCCAGACATGCAACCCCAATGGTTGGATGTAACTCGACCAGACCAATAATCCGGGAGCACATAAGCTGGATTGAACCTCTTGTTTCGTGGTCGCCAAACGCGCAATCTGTTATCTGCACTCGTTGAAAAAGACTGAAAATGTCAAAAATTATTTTTTTTAGTTTAACTTTGAAAGAAATTTGACAAAAATATATTAGTAAAAAAGCTCTTGCTCGTTTGTGAGGAATGATATACCAAAAACAAGTACTATAATATCATTATATACCTTTTCATCTGTGAAAATGACATCTTCCCATTGTTCAGGCATCCAATTTCGATAATTTCTAGCATACTGCGCGCGATTAATGCGATGGGCGTCTGTGAGCTCTGGCTTTTTAGCAGGACGAGCTGACATATTACCATACTTTTTAAAGCGACGATCGACTGATATTGGCGAAAGATTGGAGCCGCATAAATGAATGATTTGCTCGCATGATGAAAACGGGTTGTGTAATGACGTTTCCAGCAATAATAAATCTTCAACTGTAGTAAGTCGAGGACGATGATTCAATTTACGGTGGTCTAGCAATCCAGCTTCACCATGTTCTCGAAATTTCTTTTTCCATAAATAAACTATCTTAATATTGCAATTGCATAAATCGGCAACAACATTTGCATGAACATTAGCCTGAAAAAAGCCGACGATTCGTCCCCTTGTGATCACTGATATATTCGCAAAAATATCACCTATTATAGTCACTCAATGAACTGATTTAAAAGATGTAAAAATCAAAAACTTTTTTAAAAATATATTAATGAAATAAATAATAAAATTCTTGACAATGAGTAAGTGACAAGTCTCGGATAAACGCAACACGATAGATATCTCAATAATAAATAATTTCAACAAGAACAATAGACGATAGTGCATGGAAATAACAAATGAATAAGAAAGAGTTAAAAATACATTAATTATGCAGAATAGAGATGGTAATTTATCTCAAGCTTTTATTAAGGAAGTTAAAAATACAAGAACAAGAATATTTATTTTTGATGTATTTTTTTTCTTATTCACAAGAGACTAAGTCCTCATTGTTACTATAGTTACAAACCAATTAATATTTTTTTTTTTAATATGAATTCACAGAATTTGATTTATTAATATATTGGAAAGTGACATCATAATGAAGAAATGTACGATGACCAACAGAGAAAATCAAATGAAATCCTGCTCTCTTAAAATGAATCTGTAAAAAGTTCTGCAAATCAGTGAATATTCACTGCGAATCTGTCCCAAGTATATCACTAATTAAATCAGTGATATACTTGGGACTATTCATGCAGTGAATATTCACTGATTGGACTGCTTTTCACTGATTTATTTTAAGAGAGTGAGCCAGAGTCTTTTGGAGTATTTCAATTAAATTCTTCATTTAATCCGTGAAAATTTTATTGGGAAATTTTTTAAGTAGCCTGTACTAAATAATAAATTTATTAATATTAATTGTTCATTAACTTTAGCGAATTTTTAAATCAATGAAATTATTACCATCCATAAATTAATGGCCAGTACTCGCAATGAAGAGGAAGTCCTCAGCCGGGATCCAACGTAATGCTCCAATTTAACATCCAATCAGCCTCGAGCAGATTTGCCCAGATAATAATCACCATAACTAGTACTGTTATAAATAATTATTGATTTTTTTTTTTTCAATTGATTTCATCTAATTTTTAGTAAGTGGAATTATTAACTTACAATACTTTATAACCAGCAGTCTTTGTAAAAATAGTATCCTCAGCCAGAGTCCACCAAAAACTTCAATTTCATCTTAGTGAATTTGTTCTAGAATTCGTCCTAGCTACCTGTATAATTCATAATATTTATTAAAATTTACTTTTTATTCATTCATCTTATTTACATTTTTAATAAATAAATTCATTACCTTATAACATCTTATAACCAGTAGTATCCGTAAATAGTATACTTAGCTAGAGTACTAGCAAGTGCTCCAATTGAACTTTTCCTCAGACTTATGCACATTTAACCTAAAGTCTGTGATTGTATATACTCTTTAATTGAAATTACTTAATTTTATTCAACTTTTATTCAAATATTTACCCTGACGGTTTTAAATCAGCCTGGAAACACCCTGGGAGTGGAAACACGGTGGAATCACGGTGGATCCAGGGTGGGTTTGTGCCATTTTATCACCGTGTATACGCGGTGGTTACATGGTGTTTCTGCGATGGTAACACGGTGTACCCACCCTGATTCCACGGTGTATTCACTGAGATTCCACAGTGTATCCACGGTGATTACACGGTGTACGTGGAATCACGGTGGGTACACCGTGTAGTCATCGTGGAATCACGGTGATAAAATGACAAAAAACCCACCCTGTAACCACCCTGGATCCACCGTGATTCCATCGTGTTTCCGGGGTGTTTCCAGGGTGAATCAAAACCGCGAGGGTATAAATTGAAAATATTGGAAACGATGGTGAGTAAGTCAAATGTTCAGTATTTTATAAGATCCAGATAATTATTATATTTAATTATTAAGTATTATTAATGAAGTCAAAAAAAATATTATTATAGTACTTTCAAAATTTTTAAAATGAAAGTAAGTGAGTCAAATGGTAAGTATTTTATAAGATTCAGATAATTGTTGCATTGAATTTATAACAACTATAAATATTTTGAAAAATATTATTTCTTTGCTCTCATTCTTATAATATTTTTAATATATTAAAATCATATTTGTTTACTAAATATTAAGGATATTGCCTATTCCATATAATTATCATATTTAATTCATAACATTTATGAATAAGTTTCACGTCACTCATAACAATATTTTTGAATTTTAAAAGTGAGAGCGAATGAGTTATATACGAAGGATTTTTCAATGCAAAATAATTACTGTACTAAAATTATAATTATAATAAGTAATTTCGGAGGTAACTCGTTATTCTCTCACTCTCAGTCCTAAGATTTTAAATATATTACATTTTTTTATTTCTACTAAGTATAAAAGTTCTTATAAATTATCAATCAATCATTGTTATATTACATTTTCAATTGTTAGCAATAAAAGTTAAAAAACTCATTTTCCAGTCGCTCCTATTAGAAATATTCTAGTTATATATAATTTTAATATTTCCATAAAATAGAAAGGTTTTTATAAGTTTAAAATTATTATTATACTAAATCAATAATAATTATCAGTAAGTTTTAAATTTACTTATCATAATATTTTCAAAATTGAAGTTTGGAAAATGCGAGATAGTGAGTAATAAGTTATTTTTTTAGTAATTATTTTTTTTAAACTTATTTATAGTTATTTTAAATCTTATATTAAAATCGCTCAATATTTTTTTGCTTCCTTTTGTGAGAAATTATGATTTATACACTTCTGTTGTAGAGTTAACAAGTCCACGGCATACAGGACACGTTGATCGATGGTTTCTATTTACAGCTAAGTGATCCGCTCATATTAGTGACTTACAGGTAAACTGAAACATAATTACCGCAACTAATTCGAGGTTTTACTTTATTATCGTATTCGTTAAGATCATTTTCTATTATATGTATAATTGCAGATGATGGTTTGATGGTACCAGCAAATAAGGATGGCGGTGTCTACGAAAGAATAGAAGCTGGAGTATGTGCTATTGCCTATCGAATAAGCCAAAAATTAGAGTGATTCCTTGCTTCTACTTATGTTTATGTTTACGGTCCCAGAAGTTGTTTTGGCCCCCTCTAGGGGGCGCCAAACTAGCAAGTACCACCCTCTTCGCGGGTTCTGGGACCAGTACTCCAACCGTTAGCGGTTCCCGCATGTCTTGCACCCGTAAAATGCGGCAACTCCGTGGTTGCAGGAAGCCAATAGGTACCTCTGCGCGAGTGAGACCAACTCTTCAGACTGTCTAAAAATTCTAAGGGATACTAGCTCGTAAAAAATACTATCACTAGCATATAGTGATAATCACTGGGTAATAATAGTCGAGGGCAAGTTTATTTGACTGCTGTCAGAAACCCAAGTAAGTATAATGTGTAAGAAACCCTTTTTGGGGTCACTGAGTGCAGGCTGTGGCTCAGCACTTATTCTGCAGCATGTCCACCAATACATGGAATTGGTACCATGGGGGACCCAAATCCAAGCTCCACTTCGACCAGAGTCTCTCTATTTCCTGAGATGGGAGGAGTGTTTGGGTCCAAGTGAGGACGGTCTCGTGGTGGTTGTTGGTGAGGCACCCACATGTACTGCATGCCTAATGGGTAAGCTAATGTGAGCTTATGCTCACATTTCGCTTTTATAATATTACGGTAGAAGATAGGCGATTTGCGCAGCGCGAGTTCGGCCCACAGTTAATAGATACGGATCGGTTAGCTGTAACTACCCTGCTTAAAAAATCTCATAAGATCCGATAGCTTCTTATAAATTCTCATAGAAATTTTATGAGAATGAATAAGTTCTATAGAAAGCGGGAGACGTCTTCTCATAGAACTCACTGAATTTTATGAGATTATGACAGAGAGACTAATCTTGCCAAGTCTGGTCGCACCTAGTATTATAGTCGAATATTAGGGCGCCACTGGAAGATGGACTCGGCCTTCCAGAACCGGATGTTGGAGGATTTTATTTTAATTAATTTAAATTAATTTTATTTATTACTCAGGGTCGTTTGTAATATTTTGTGAGTGAGAAGAGGAATCGTAGAGTAGGCTGAAATAATGTTAATTCAAATTTTATTTAATTTAAGCACCTTGCTTTATTTTCTTAACTTCTTGACAATAATTATTTCCTTATGACAACTAATTTACTTATGACAAACTATGATTCCTTATGACAAACTAAATTCCTTATGACAAACTAAATTCCTCGTCCCCTGGACGGTTACTTATGGCAAACTAAATTCCTCGTCCCCTGGACGGTTACTTATGACAAACTAAATTTTCCTCGTCCCCTGGACGGTTACTACACCCACACACCCACTTAAATTATCTCGTCCCCTGGACGGTAAGCCTTAACTTCAATTTAAAAACATCCCCTGGATGTATAATTATTTAAAATAACCTTATTATGTCCACCGGACCTAAATCACAGGCACAGTTTTTCTTTACTTAAAATTATTGACTCTACTTTACTTTATTTAATTCATGACTTCATTTTCTTTTACTCAATTTCTAAACTCGACATAAAAATTTCACCAATAAAAATTCTCAGTATAAAAATTTCACAACTATTTAATTCTTATTTATTTTCCCTGATTTATTTAATTCATTTATTAATTTTCACTGTCTTATTTAATTCAATTATATTTATTAATTAATTAATTTTGGTTTGATTTTAATTATTAATTAATTAATTTTCCACTGATAATTTTCCCATTAATATCTAATTCCAAAATTTATATATTTTATTTTCTCAATTTACTAATAATTATTTTCATTATGTAATTTAACACTCAACTTAATTTACTGACAAAATAATCCATCCTTAACTTTACTCGAGACAATTTTATCGTAATTTTCTAGCGTCTTACTTTTGATTTTATAATTTTAATTAGAATTATTTTAACATTATTTTATAAATATTTTATGACTAAATTTTACGACTAGAATTACGGTTAAAATTGACTAGAACATTCGGCCGGTGAGTTGGCGTCGCAAGGCCTTAATTTACGATCTTACACGCAGACAATTATTGTCTAGAGCGGCCGACAGGCCTGAATACTTTTATTAAGTTATTGAATTTAATTGAATTTAATTATCAAATAATTTACGCGGAAAAATTTATTTTATTCCAGCCGAGAGGCCTCGAATAGAATAAATTTAGAGTTACGACAGAACAACGAGTACCCGGCAACGATTTTACGGAAATTTCGAGGGCGTATTCAACTGGCCGACGGGCCTTGAGATACCGATCTAATTTACGTAACCAGTAGAAAGATGTTAAGTAATTAATTTATAATTAATTCGGCCCTCTAATAATCAAATTAGAGGCCTTAATCAATTATAAATTTTACCTTGCGAACTCCAGACGCGCTGAGTATTTTCCTGTTGCTGCTGTCTTGGTTCTGCTGGTGATGTCTGGGGGCCTCTCGAGTTTACCGCCTCTCTCTCTCTCCAAATCAATTTTCCAATTTATAACCTGAGGGTTTTCTTCCTGGTGTACTCGTCGTCTCGACAACTCTCTTTCTGCTTCTTTCTCGTTCCGCAGTCCATTATATCATTTCACTCCCGTTCATTATTCCGGAAACCTATTCCCACTACCTTAGACTAAGGAAATGACGAACGGACGGGCCTTAGTGATTCCTGCGACGCCCGGTGACTAGTCGCAATACTACTCGTAACATACGAGGTCATCGGCCGGTCATTGGCGGGAACGAAATTCAAATTCAAATTAATTTAATTATTCATGTTTATTAAATTTACCCTGTTACACTCCCCCCTGCCAGACTGTCACCCGGGCTTCGAATGATCACGAAGGCCTGGGCGTCCTAAGGATAGGTAACGGCCGTGTGTTCCAAACTAATAAGATCTTAATATTGTGGAAAATGAAATAAATTTTCATTAACATCCTTCCCCAGTCGATTTAATTATAATTTATAATTAGGTTTTATTATAAGTCTTAGCAATTAATCGTTCGCTTCTGCGAGGGAGTTTTAAATCGGGAGTATAATGGGTACCGAGTATTTTACCGTTATCATTTTTCAACTCGACTACCAACGGACTGACAATTTTTGATACTATAGCCGGACCTAGATATTTATTGCCTAAAGTCGCACTATAACCTTGGCTTTTATTACTAAGTTTACGATTTGGGTAGAAAACTTTGTCACCCAAATTAACTGTAGGAATTTGTGTGTTTTTATTATGATATGTTTCTTGTCTTTCACTTTCCTTCCGCATAACTCCTTCGATTTTATGACGTAATTCATCGAGACGTTGTACACGATTTTTCCATTCTTCATTATCAAAATCCAGATCATCTAATTCAGTTTCAGTGATCTTGCCTGATAATCGTGGTTCTTGTCCATGAACTAAGTAGTAAGGTGACAGTTTTAGAGCAGCATGATATGAACTGTTATATGCAAGTTGGAAATTACCCAGATGTTCATCCCATTTAGTCTGATCTTTATCAATGTACGCTCTGAGCATCGGCTTCAAAGTTCTGTTGATACGTTCAACTGGATTGGCCTGCGGATGGGCGACTGCTAACGGAGTGAACTTAACTCCAGTACTCTCCAAAAATTCCTTGAGAGTTTCGTTGACAAACTCTCGACCATTATCAGTTACCAAGAATAATGGATATCCTCTTAAAGAAAATGTGCGTTTAAGTGAGTCGACCACTGCAGCCCCAGTATGACGACGAAGTGGATACAGTTCAATGAACCTCGTGTAAAGATCTTGTATCACTAACACATATTGATGACCTCTTTTGGACCTCGTAAATGGGCCTGTAGTGTCAGCAGCGACTACTGCCCACGGCCGAATAGGTTGTCTAGTTTGTATAGGCGCCTTGGATGATGTTTGCTTGTACTTTATCTTCTTACAGGTTTCGCAGGCTTCTACATAGTTATCAACATCTTTGAACATTCCAGGCCAATAATAACGTGGTTTTATTCTCTCGTACATTCGATCTCGTCCTTGATGAGCCGCATCAGGATCTTCATGATTCTTATTAAGTATTTCCAACACTTCTGAGTCCTTAAGTACTTGTTTCCATGCCGTATCATCACCGACTATTGATTTAAACGGGTCTGGACGATAGTATTCTAGTCGATCGTCCACAATTCTCCACTCTGAATGACTACTAGGATTTCTACGTACATTATTAAATTTTAATTCATACCGATTTGCGACTTGCAAGTGAAGACAATCAACTTCTTTCAGGTTATCTTTAATGTCTAGCCAGTCTTCTGAGTCTTGATCTTCATACATTCGACTTAAAGCGTCTGGACCCTCATTCTCAGTGCCTTTACGATGCTCCACAGTAATTTGATGAGATAGCAATTCCATTGCCCAACGGGCAAGTCTTCCATTGGGATCACGTAAAGAATGTAACCATCTTAAAGCTGCGTGATCTGTAATTACTGTAAACGGTGTACCTTTTAAATAGCATCGAAGCTTCCGCACTGCCCAAACGACTGCCAAACATTCCTTTTCTGTGGTCGTATATCTTGTTTCTGCACCACGAAGCTGACGACTAAGACAGATAATCAAATATTCTTTTCCAGTGTTCAGATCTTTTTGTACTAAAAACGCACCGAGTCCAGTGTCACACGCATCAGTGTACAAATAGTATGGGAGATCCAGTCGAGGGATAGCCAACGGTCGGGCTTCCACCAAGGCCTGCTTGAGCTGTTGAAATGACTGTTCTTCTTTTTCACCCCATTTCCATTCGGTATTAATTCCAGTTAATTTATTAAGAGGACCTTGAGCTTTGGCAACATCTTGTAAATGACGGTGGTACCAGTTAACAAGTCCCAAGAAACTGCGAAGTTGTTTTCTATTTGTAGGTCTTGGATAATTGACGATTGGCGCGATCTTTTCAGGATCAGGATGAAGTCCATCTCGATTCACAATAAATCCCAGAAATTTAACTTCTGGACGACAGAATTTACATTTTTCAGGGTTGATTAATAATCCAGCTTCTCGAAATACTTCGAAGACTAAACTCAGTATAGCTTTATGTTCATCCAGTGTGGTACTGATGACTATCCAGTCATCCAAATATGCGAATACCTTTTCTGACCAATACAGAGGCAGAGACCGATTAATCAATTTTCTATGAAATTTATCCTTAAGTTCATCCATTGCTTTTTGAAACGTACTTGGAGCCGCGACAAGTCCATAGGGCATTCGCAGCCACTCAAACTGCCCTCGTCCTTCTACGAAAAAAGCGGTAAGAGGAATCGACGCAGGAGACATACGAATTTGATGAAAGGCTTCTTTCAAGTCCATAGTACTAATCCAAATAGCCTCATGTAACGCACTTAAAATTCGCAACATATTAGGTAATGGATGCGCAGGTGGTATAGTAACTTTATTAATCGGTCGATAGTCTACGCAGAATCTCCAGGTTTTATTTGGTTTCGAAACCATGACTGGTGAACATGACCACACACTATAGCTGGGTCTAATGAAATTTTTCTTTAATAATTCATCTATTTGTTTATTTAATTCTTCATTTATCACTGGACTTCGACGATATGGTTTTATTCTCACTGGAGTAGCTTCTGGCTTCAAAACGATCTCATGTTCAATTAAATTGGTTAAACCCTGATTAGGAAGACCTTCGAATTTCTTCATTTCCTGATCAATAAATTTTTTGAAGTCCTGTTCTTTTTCTGAAGTCAAAATGGCGCAGGCAGAATTATTATCCTTACAGGAGATAAGTTCAAAAGGATGATTTTCAGTGCTTCCGTTAAAATGCCAAATTCTTTGCTTGCTATCAATCACAACTCCAAAATGCAGTGCAAAATCCATTCCTAGGACGACTGAATGTCCCAGATTCTCTAATATACTCAAGTACTGTTCCCCTGCTACCGAGCCAATCTGAATTATGAATGGGGCTCCACCAAGACTTTTGCACTGAGTATGATTAGCCAACAAGATACCTTTTTTCTGAGTTTCATCAGATCTTAATTCTCCTGAAGCATATTCCCGTATATCTTCATATACTTTCGCGTTAATGTATGACCTTTCACTGCCAGTGTCCAATATTCCATTAATTTTGACTCCAAAAATCCACAGCGATACAGGAATCCTAGCCGTAATGATAGGAGGCCTCGGACCTGATCCTGGGATGAAGATTTTCCTTTCTGCCAGACGATGTTTAATTGCCGAAGATAATGGTTTCTTTTGAAGTAATTCTGGAACGAATGCTTCTCTAGATGACGTCGTTGGTATAAATGTGGAGGCCTTAGGCTCCAAGGGTTGGCCGGGAGAGCCTAATTCTTGAGGTATCGGCCGAGACTGGACTGAATGATGGGCCTGGGATTCAGAGAGTTGGCCGAGAGGACCTAATTCCAAAGAAGACGGCCGGATCGTGTCGTGTACTGGTTCAAAACCTGGATCAAATTCTTCTTTATATGGAATCTCAAGCTCTTCGTCTTCTAAATTCATAGCTGATGTTAATAAATTACAACTGGAGTTCATTTCAATATCCCTTATATCTTCTGGGATACAACTTGGATCTTCAAGTATCCGTACTGATTGAATGACAACTTCCTGAATATTCCTAGACTGGTCAGCTTTGCTCCAAGAAATTATTTTATTTATGTCTATGGTGTCAGTTGACATTTCCAATGTTGATGTTGATGATGGAATTGAAACTGGAGGGCTTGAAATAGAGTGGGACGGCCGGGACCAGGCCTTACCCGACTCCAAACAGCCGAAATCATTTATTAACCCCTTCTTTACTTCTTGGATAACCTGTACCGACGGGGAATTCGGGACAGGTTTTACTGGTTTTTTCGTTCATCTTCAGTATTAATTATATTGTCCTGACGACCCGTATCCCGATTGTCTTGTTGTACATTTTGTAATGAATTATTATTATTACCTCGAACCAACAAACTACAATTATTTCTCAGATGACCAATTTCGAAACAGTAGTTACAAACATCTTGTCTCGGGTTTTCACACACTTCAAACATGTGTCCAAGAATCCCACAATTAAAGCATGGACGATTAATTCTCGGTGGTGATGAAGGATATTGATTGTAATTACTTGCAAGACCCGTAGGTTGATTCATACGTGGCCGATAATAATTCTGTTGTCTTTGATTGTAAGATGATGAATAATTATTGTTCGTTGGTCTAGTCTGAACGCCATATTTGTTGTTATAAGATGATGGACTAGACGACTCCATTACGTTACAATTTGTTAGCTTGTATTCATCCTCTTCCTGGCTGAGATTCTCCGGTGTAGATTGTAGTAAACCAAATCGTGGTTTATCCTGGAATTTCACTGTTTTTACTGTTGGAGCTGGTTGTTGGGCTTCATCAATACATCTGGTTGCTTCGTGTAAGGCGTTAAACAGATGCTCATAAGTGAATACTGGCCTCGCAAATACAAGTAATCTCAATTCATCAGTAAGATGGTTTCTGATGCATGCCACTTGATCATCAACAGGAGGTGGAATCTGCATGCTCTGATATTTCTGTTGTATTTTTAGTACAAATTCTGTTGGGCTTTCTCCAGGTTTCATACGGAGCTTACTAATTTCCATTATGATTTGATGGTCTGTTGTTGATGTTCCACAAGCTTTAATAAACTCAGACTTGAAGTGTTCAAAATCTGTCCAACTTTGGTAATTTGCATCGTACCATCTTGCTGCAGTACCATGTAAAATATAACTCATAGCTTTCAGTAATTTATCCTGTGTCCAACCCTCTCTACGTGCTCTGGACTCTACTGCGAACAAGAACTCGTTAACAGACATTCCTTCTTGTGGATAAAATAAATTACCCATTTTAAGACTTTGCATGATTCCTTTCCATCTTCTGTCATCTGTGTACAACCCAGATGGACTTTGTTGTAAATTTTGAGTCGGAGCGGCCGACCTCGGCCTTATATTAGAAAAGGCCTGGGGTACCGGGCCTCCACTCGATCCCAAATTATTTTGAGGACCACTCGAATGACGTTGTTGTGTTGACCGTAGTTGTTGTATTTGATTTTGAAGAAAATTTATTCTTTCAGCCAATGGAATATCTTGACTAGGTTCGGCTCTTTCTTGATGATTATCAGGTTGAGGTCTTGATGCAGCTGGATGGTCTCTCCCCCCTGCCAAACCTTGACCCATCGGGGCAAAGGTCGAACCTCCTAATTGGAATTCAGCTGCCTGCCAATTCACGGGAGAACTTCCTCGGAAAGAATTATCACGAGAGGTTATCCGGTCCAATAGCTCTCTCTGTGTATTCATCATATCACCTAGCATACGTGTCAGTTGATTAATCGACCGCGAATTATCCTCATTAATTGCACGTTGTTCCATTGACATCTGTCGAACCTGATGAGATGCTAGATCCATTCTATTAAAGATTACTCGAAACTCTTGTGGTATATCACCTCCTGCAACTTCATCCACATCCTCAAAACGATCATCGACCATGTGTACTGGCAATGTGTTTTGTCTATCCAATGGATTTGGATTGTTTATGTTTTGTAGTTGAGATGGATGACTTATTCTGGTACTCATAGTAGTTGTTACTGATGACGTAGTTGATGTTGTTGACGAAACGGTTGGTATTTGTGGTAAACCCGGATTGATAATTGGTAATTGTTGTTGTACACGACCACGACCATTTGACGATCTTCTTGTTTCTTCATCGATAAGTCCGTGTTGTTGTAGTAGATTATCCATTTTGTATCGTATTTTGTTGATTGAAATATATTGAGTGATAAAGTTTTCTTTTGTATAGGGATTATAAAACTTCTAAATATATTCTGAACTATTGTTTCTCTATTGTAAACGGATTATTTTGTTGTTGAAAATTAAATTTAATTTTTATAAAGTTTTAAATTTATTTTATTTTAAGTTACTAATATAAATTATGATAAACTTCTTAATGACTCATCGATAATTTATTTTATCTATTTCCGGTTAATTTTAATCTAATTAAATAAATGAATTAAATAATTAAGTAATTATAATGTAAAATCAACTGTTGTCTGTTTGAAATATTTCTGATGCTAAATTTTATTTGATATTTCGATAGTTTTATTTTAAGTTAATCCCTTGAATTCTTTTATTAGTGAAAATTTAGTATGAGTAATTTTATTTGATTTTAATCCCCAAATAATATTTCGATATTTCTATCACTCTAATTTATTTTATATTTGTCACAATAATTTTTCAAAATTTCTAAATTTTCGTATATTTAATCCCACACTTTATTTCAATTTCAAAATTATTCCTCCTTCAATATTTATTTCATTTATTATAAAATTTGATGTACCACAATTTTCGAAATTTTCCAATACTTCAGCAAATCTCAACTCCTCAACACTCTCACAAAATTTTACGGGGGGTTTTATACTAATAAGTTGGGCGCCAAATATGACAGAGAGACTAATCTTGCCAAGTCTGGTCGCACCTAGTATTATAGTCGAATATTAGGGCGCCACTGGAAGATGGACTCGGCCTTCCAGAACCGGATGTTGGAGGATTTTATTTTAATTAATTTAAATTAATTTTATTTATTACTCAGGGTCGTTTGTAATATTTTGTGAGTGAGAAGAGGAATCGTAGAGTAGGCTGAAATAATGTTAATTCAAATTTTATTTAATTTAAGCACCTTGCTTTATTTTCTTAACTTCTTGACAATAATTATTTCCTTATGACAACTAATTTACTTATGACAAACTATGATTCCTTATGACAAACTAAATTCCTTATGACAAACTAAATTCCTCGTCCCCTGGACGGTTACTTATGGCAAACTAAATTCCTCGTCCCCTGGACGGTTACTTATGACAAACTAAATTTTCCTCGTCCCCTGGACGGTTACTACACCCACACACCCACTTAAATTATCTCGTCCCCTGGACGGTAAGCCTTAACTTCAATTTAAAAACATCCCCTGGATGTATAATTATTTAAAATAACCTTATTATGTCCACCGGACCTAAATCACAGGCACAGTTTTTCTTTACTTAAAATTATTGACTCTACTTTACTTTATTTAATTCATGACTTCATTTTCTTTTACTCAATTTCTAAACTCGACATAAAAATTTCACCAATAAAAATTCTCAGTATAAAAATTTCACAACTATTTAATTCTTATTTATTTTCCCTGATTTATTTAATTCATTTATTAATTTTCACTGTCTTATTTAATTCAATTATATTTATTAATTAATTAATTTTGGTTTGATTTTAATTATTAATTAATTAATTTTCCACTGATAATTTTCCCATTAATATCTAATTCCAAAATTTATATATTTTATTTTCTCAATTTACTAATAATTATTTTCATTATGTAATTTAACACTCAACTTAATTTACTGACAAAATAATCCATCCTTAACTTTACTCGAGACAATTTTATCGTAATTTTCTAGCGTCTTACTTTTGATTTTATAATTTTAATTAGAATTATTTTAACATTATTTTATAAATATTTTATGACTAAATTTTACGACTAGAATTACGGTTAAAATTGACTAGAACATTCGGCCGGTGAGTTGGCGTCGCAAGGCCTTAATTTACGATCTTACACGCAGACAATTATTGTCTAGAGCGGCCGACAGGCCTGAATACTTTTATTAAGTTATTGAATTTAATTGAATTTAATTATCAAATAATTTACGCGGAAAAATTTATTTTATTCCAGCCGAGAGGCCTCGAATAGAATAAATTTAGAGTTACGACAGAACAACGAGTACCCGGCAACGATTTTACGGAAATTTCGAGGGCGTATTCAACTGGCCGACGGGCCTTGAGATACCGATCTAATTTACGTAACCAGTAGAAAGATGTTAAGTAATTAATTTATAATTAATTCGGCCCTCTAATAATCAAATTAGAGGCCTTAATCAATTATAAATTTTACCTTGCGAACTCCAGACGCGCTGAGTATTTTCCTGTTGCTGCTGTCTTGGTTCTGCTGGTGATGTCTGGGGGCCTCTCGAGTTTACCGCCTCTCTCTCTCTCCAAATCAATTTTCCAATTTATAACCTGAGGGTTTTCTTCCTGGTGTACTCGTCGTCTCGACAACTCTCTTTCTGCTTCTTTCTCGTTCCGCAGTCCATTATATCATTTCACTCCCGTTCATTATTCCGGAAACCTATTCCCACTACCTTAGACTAAGGAAATGACGAACGGACGGGCCTTAGTGATTCCTGCGACGCCCGGTGACTAGTCGCAATACTACTCGTAACATACGAGGTCATCGGCCGGTCATTGGCGGGAACGAAATTCAAATTCAAATTAATTTAATTATTCATGTTTATTAAATTTACCCTGTTACAAGATTGAATGGGAGTTATTTAAAAAAGTTATTTTCTCATAGATTCTGATAAGAAATTCTTTATAAGAATTTATCGGAAAATATAAATGTTTATGAAAAATTAGTTTTTATAAGGTTGGATGAGGTAAAACATTCACGAGATTTATAAGAATCTATAAGAATTCCGTCTCAATAAGAAAATATGAGGAAACAATTTCATCAATAATGATGGGATTCTATAAGAAAATAATAAAATTTACAAAATTATTGTTCGTATGAGAATGTATGTGGAAATGATTTCGTCATTAACAACAGGAATCTATGAGAAAAAAATAAAATTTATCATATTCCCGTTCGTATGAGAATGTATGAGGAAATGATTTCGTCATTAACAACAGGAATCTATGAGAAAATAATAAAATTTACGAAATTTCTGTTTTAATAAGAATATATGAGAAAATTATTCTGTTGCTAATAATTGGATCCTTTGAGAAAATAATAATATTTATTATTTTCCCGTTTGTATGAGAATGTATGAGGAAATGACTTCGTCATTAACAACTTGAATCTATGAGAAAAAAATAAAATTAGCAAAATTTCTGTTGCAATAAGAACACATGAGAAAATTATCCTGTCGCTAATAATTGGATCCTATGATAAAATAATAAAATTATTCCCATTCATTCTCATACAGCGGTAAGAGTGGTATAAACTTGTACCCATAGAATCTTATAAGAAATTGACGCATTGCAAATTATTTTCTTATATATTCCCATAAGAATATCTCCTGCAAATTTACGTAAAAATAATAAAATTATTTCCTCATTCATTCTCATATAACAACAAGAAACAAGACGTGTACATTTCCAATTGATTCTCTTACGAAATGTAAGTATGACCCATTCCTATTCATTCCGATAAAAATGTAAACATGTACAAAAAACTTTATATAAGAATGAATGAGACGTGAGTTCAAGGATTTGGTAAGTTTTTATCGGATTATGCTCGGATTTGAACATATCCTCATAGGTTCCAATATGGACTATTATTTTTCGATGGGACACTTTGCCGATTCATTCTCATAAAAATTTTTTTATGAGAATCTATCGGATTTTTTAAGCAGGGTAGGAACCATCGACCAACTTGTCCTGTATGCCGTGGACGTTGACTCTACAAGAGAAGTGTACCTATCATAGTTCGCCACAAAAGCAAGCAAAAAATTTTAAGTGATATTACTATTAGATATAAAATAATTATCAATAAGATAAAAAAAAAATGATTACTTCAAAAACAACTTATTACTTACTCCCTCGCATTTCCCATATTTTGAAAATATTATAATGAGTAATTTTATAACTTATTTATGGTTTTTATGAATTTAATAGAACAATTAGTTTAATCATATAAAATTTTTTACATTCAACTCACTCTGATTTTTTAAATTCTTAATCTATAAATATTTTAATATTTGTACTAAATGTCATCTATTCTATAAGTCCGTAACGATTGCTATATTAAATCTAGAATAATTATAAATAAGTTAAAATATAATAATAATATTTAATAAATGTCGATTATATTTTTTAATAATAAAATAAAAAATGCAAAAAAACAATAGATGAATTTTATTCTTTCCATTTCTTATGTAATAATTAATAATTTATTCGTTGAAGTAGAAGCTGCATACTCCGATCTGGTGGATTTTATCGTTTCTATCACTCATCTGTTCGTTTGTGACAAACAATGATAACAATAAGTAATTAAATATTAATTTTAGGATTTTTAATAATCGTAATAATAATGATAATAATATGAAGTATAGCTTGTTAATGATACCTGTTAAATTACTTATGATGTTGTGAATTTCATGTGAATCAAGAAAAAACTTTATTGGTTATTTAAGTATCATTCTAATAAAATAAAATTGATAAATTTTAATGAAATATACATAGAAAGCTCGTACTTCTTTTTATTCGCCGTCATAATTCAAATATATTATCTAGGTATTATTCAGATAATAATAATACGGCGCGGTATCTCCATTATCGACATACGTTAATCATTTTTTTCTGTATTTCATATCGCATGGTACATAAGCATATGATAAAGAAGCTACTTTTCTGGTAGTGTTCACTACGTGGTAGTGTTTTCATTGGGAAGGCTTAAAAATGGAAGAGATTTTTTTTGGTAGTGTATATTATTGGTAGTGATTTATTCTGGTATAGATGTAATATGGTTGAGTTATTAATGGTAGGCATATTAATGGTAGAGATGCTAATGGTAGGCATTTTTATGGGTGACCTGTATTGTGGTAGACATTTTTATGGTAGAGATTGTTACGATCGAGTTCGTTACTGGGAGGGTTGTAATCTGGTAGAGTTGTAATGTGAGAGAGTTCTTAAGTGGTAGAATTGTTGATTGGTTGAAATTCTTGCGGGTAGTGTTTAAAACAGGTATAGTTGTTGTGTGGTACAGTTACTTGTGGTAGGCCGGCAGTGTAACAGGCAGTGTGACAACTGTACTCCGAATTTCTCTGTTCTATGCCAGCTTTACTCAAAATGGATATTTAGGTACACCAATAGTTTTCCGAAACTCTACTCTATTCTTTCTCTATTCAAGGAGAACTCTACTCCATGTAAATTCTACTTCATTAAAATTGTACTCAATGACAATATTACTCAATGATACAACTGGTAACATACTGAACGTCGATAAGACAGAAGTACGTAGCCGTTAAGTTACCATATGGCGCTGAATGAATAAACCTAAAGTATCTAAAGATGAAATGAGAATTTGAAAATGTCATTTGAAATATATATCATATGTTAATTACAAGTTTCTGGTGTTAATTAATCTATTAGTAAAAAGCAAAAAAAAAAAAATCTTTTATTTTAGTGTGTTTAAAGTAAAGTTATATCATTAAAATATATTTACGTTTTAAATAAAAAATAACTACCAAGTATGTTTATTTTTATGGTATAATTCATGTTTAATTATAAAAAATAAAGAAAATTAAAATAATTTATGAAAATAATAAAATGAAAATGCTAATGAATATTGTATTAATAAAACAATTATAATTTTTTGTGTGATAGTTGAAAATTTTTCTATTAAAATGTAAAGTACATAAATATTTTATGTTAAATAATGGTATTAGGAAATATTAATGAATAAGTTTAATTGTTATCTGAAATTATTGTCAAATGAACTGTCAGAAAGTGCCTCCTATTTTATTTACACATTCAATGACTTTCAACTGATAAGAAATTATGATATTATTTCTAATATTGACATTTAATATCAATTGAGAGTGAAACGAAATTTTTTAAATAAATTTCAGTAAAATTGTCATGTCAAGTTTATAATTCGAATTTCTAAATTTTGTTAGCTAAAATTTATTCAATAAATTTCTTTCAACTCCCAATTGTTATCAATTGTAAGAACTCTTTTTCAAATTCTACACTTCAATGAAATTACGACTAAGTTGTTCTGTTTTCCATTAAGTTTTGAATTATTTTTCAATTAATTAATGAAATTCAAATTCGGTTTTTAGTTGAAAGTTATTGCATATTTTCAAAAAGTGTGGGGTACTGTATGAGAATACCCTTAATTAATAAAAATTAAATAACCTTATGACAGTTGAGTCATTGAATATTTTTTAAAAGTAGGGAATACTGTCGACAATGCTCTTACAGTTTATTTAAAAAAAATTTGAAAGTTTTTTTAAAAAAAATTTACTTTTTTTTTTCATAATTTTTTTGTTTTCTGTGAAATCAAGGATGAGTTAAAAATAATTATATGAGTTACCCTATCCAAAAATTCCCATAGAACCCACTCAAATGCGACAAAAACCGCATAGAAACCAATACAGTCTATAGGATTTTATGCGGTTTTTGTCGCATTTGAGTGGATTTTATAGGAATTGTTAGATAGGGTAAAACATATTTTTTGTTTAATGCGCAAACTGTGTGATGTAGGAATTCTCGCACATGCTCACTTGTGTCCACATTCATTGAACGCTGCTGTGCTTGATCAGAGTAACAATAACGGCAAATCCCATTAACGTGGGTGCTGTTATTTAGCCCATTTTTGATTTCAGTTGTTATCTCTTAAGCTTTTTTTTCTGTTCAACAATAGTTTTAATAAATAAAACTGCTACCAAGTAAATTTACGTATTTTAAAGCATGTAATTATTGTTAAGGTTTTTGTCAGACAGTGTCCCTTACTTTTTTTTAAACATTCAATGACTTTCAGCTGATATCAACCCTTAAGATACTTTTTCTAAAACCTTTAACTCAATGAAATTACAATTAATTTTTTTTTTTTTTTTTTTTTTTTTTATAGACATTTTTACTTCATTTGCATGAGGAAATGAAGAAGAGCCATTTAAATCAACGCAGAGGTGCCTGAGGTGGATCCTCCAAGTGTAAATTTTGTATATCACCCACATCTTGGAGCAAGTGTTCTCCTAAGAACAAAAATTGTAAGTATTAAAAAGAAGTTTATTTATAAGGTAAAAGACCCAATCAGGTTCTAGACCTAATCAGGGAACTAGTACTCGATCACTTCACGAATTTGTATATCTATGTTTAGTAAATCGGGCACTAGTTTTCTGATCGGGTACTGGGTCTTTTATCTTATTCAATTTAAGTTCAAAAATAATAAATTTATACTTTACGTTGGTCACTATCCATTATTAGCAATAATGAATCGTGTAGCTCGCGGTTTACGACAGCAGATATAAATTCTCGCAATGTAAATCTGTAACAAGCAAAATTTTTTGATTTCATTAAAATTGGTCGAGTTCCTTGAGCTCGAAAACAGTGGGAAGTTTTGGGGCTGGCACGCAGAGTCAGGCGGTTTTCAGAACTTTTTTTTTATTTATGGGCGTTTTTATAATTTAAGGATATTGTACCTTCCAGATCTTAAAGAAGATTGAAGATGATGAATACGGATGTCCTGATTGCGCTGGATTGTACGGCGATTGCGATGCAGGTTAATCCCAGCATTTAAACGTGCCAACTGAACTTCCATATCAGTAATTATATTTTGTAGTTGTGCTGGTGAAAATTTTAAAGTATATCAACTTTTTATAGATACTATAACTTTAAAGTAAACATTATTGCAGATGTATGTACACCGTGAACAAAAAAAATTGTGTCTTTTGTGTTAAGAACGGTCCGTGTTAAATTTTTCGTGTTGGTTACTTTGTGTTAAATCAACACATTTCATTATCTTACTTAAAGATTTTAAATCTATCTACTATTTAACACTTCAAAAGTGTTACGTGGTACAAAAATTGTAATTATTAAAATTTATTAAGTGTTTCTTTAAAATTACCACAAAGTTTACGTTAAAAATCCAATTGATAGTCACGGAAAATTATTAGAAAAATGAAAGTGAAATCGTCATTTTACAAATATCAATTAAACTTAAAAATTGTAATTATTAATATATTAAATTTACCATTTACTAAAAGCAGAAATTTTTATCATACCAATGAATAATGAATAATATTTTCTTACAATTTCATATTATTTCATGTAATGTTTAAATTATTTTTTTATCAAATGAAAATGTGTTTTTGTTTTTTTAAAAGAAATTAATTGATTTACTATTTATAACCAGTATCAAATAATGCGTGGTTTGTTTAAAATCTTGACTCTAATATAAAAATGTTATTTACTCTCAAAAAATATTTGATTTTTCAATAATAATTGTCGTCACTGTTAATAATCTCAAAATAATATGCTGATTATATTTACTGAATATCCATGGCACAAAAATAAAATGTAAAAGTTGACATTATTTTTGGGTCGCTATACTGAGATTTAAAAAGTTGTTACGTCCAGCTCAGATGCTGAACTTTTTATATTAAATTTTATTTTTTCATTAAAATTACGTGGCGACCAGATTTTATTTTTTTTTAATAACCCTAGAGTGATAAGAAATAATGTAGTAGTAAAAATGTTTAGAATTAGTAAATTTGTTTGCTCTGACGCACGTAGAAATGCTAGAGCAACCAATCGAATGCATTTTTTTAATGACCCCTTGGGTCACCATAGAATGAAGGCCCAAAGAACATTTGGAAACGCTTTCCATAAAAATTAACAAAACATCTTATCAGCAAAAGTGTACTTAAAATATTTAAAAAGGGAAATTGAAAGTTTAACAATGACTCATTGTTAAATAAATAAAATAGATAAATAATATAATCTTATAAGCCCTTAAATTTTTAAGTACATTTTTGTAGATAAAATTTTTTGTGTCCACGTAAACGTAAAATTCAAATAAATAAAAATTAAAAGAGTAAAAATGAAATTTTACATAAATAATTGGATAAATTAATAAAAACTCGAATAAATAAAAGAATAAATAAAAAATTCTTTACATAAATAAATAAATTAATAAAATTTAAAGAAATAAAATTATGAAAGAAAAAAAAATATTTATATACAAGTAAATAATTAAAACAATATAAATAAAAATTTAGATAAATAAATAAAAGTAAATAGTCATAAGAAAAATTTATAAAATAGATATAAATTCTATTATTATAAATAAGTTACAATATTATAGAATATTGTGTATGTGGGTGTATGTGTGGATGCGCACACACATAGGCACGCATCGGGGTTGGGCTTTTACCACTTCCCTAACGGAAAATCCTAGGGAAAGGGAAAGGACCCAAAGGAATTGTGCTCCGATTGGACGCAGTTTTCCCCCAAACAATAGACAAAATAGAACAAACAAGACACATAAAAAGGGCCACAAAATAAAAAAAAAAAGTAGTCTTGAGTTTTTCTGAGTAGCAGTTTTTGCAGTCAGAGTTTTTACTCTCAGTTCTCAGTCCTGGGTCAGTAAGAATGAGAAAATTTAAGTACAAGTGTTCTCACACTTATACACTAGTTCCGTACTAGTTTAATTTTTACAAGTGTTCTCACACTTCACACTAGTTCCGTACTAGTTTTCCACAAGTGTTCTCACACTTTATTGTCTTATTTAATCGTACAAGTGTTCTCACACTTTATTTTATTAATTATATCGCTAGCGTTTAGTAAATATTGTTTCAGCTAGTGTATAATTAAATTAAAATTATTAAGTTCACATCACAACAAAATTGTAACCGCGAATAGTATAGTATAGTAAATTCAGTGTACGCCAGAAAAATACTCCGATCCCAAAAACTTCAGGTACTGTAATCTTTAAGTTTATGTATAAAAGAACGTAATGTATTCAAGATCCTGTAGTCCTCTCTAGTATTTGAAATCAAGTTAATCGTAACCATTTTATTGTAAATTAGAGTTGGCGGACTAGCCACCTAATACTTTTAATATGAAGTTTATTGTATTCACATCATCAAAATTTTCAATTGTATAATATATAGTAGTTAAATTCGTACATTCAACATCTTTCATTTAAAAACCAACCTTCCAGATAATTACTCAGTGTGATCCCGGTCTATTGGTCGAAAGACTAGGGCCGAAAATAAAAATTATAATAAATTGTCCAACATCACAGTACAAGCTACTAGTTGGACGTAACAAAGTATTGAATTGACTTCTCGTATTACCCGAATTGCGTGTTGAGATTTAATACGAATATTGTGTGAACCGTTTCTAATACACGGGTTGTATCAATTTTAACACAATAATTTTTACTGTGTATTAAAAAATAATTATATATAATATTTATACATAAGTAATCTGATTAAAATAATTTTTATAAAAAAAAAAAAAGATTTAATTTAGATTTAAGGGTATTCTCGATAGTACCCTCTACATTTCAAAAATATTCAATGACTCAACTGTCATAAGGTTATTTAATTTTTATTAATTAATGAAAAAAAAAAAATAACATCATTGCAATATCATTGAGTTAAAGATTTTAGAAAAAATATCGTACGTTACTTATCAGTTGAAAGTCATTGAATGTTTAAATAAAATAGGAAGCACTGTCTGACGACACCCTTAACAACAATTACATATACTATAAAATATATAAATGTAACTTGTTGATTAGTATTCATTAAGACTATTGTTTAACAGAAAATATTGATATTACTAATATTTATAGTAAATAAAATAAGAGGCACTTTCTGACAGTTCACTTGACAATAATTTCATGTAACAATTAAACTTATTTATTAATATTTCCTGATATCATCATTTTACATAAAATATTTATGTACTTTATATTTTAATAAAAAAATTTTCAACTATCAAACAAAAAATTATAATTGTTTTATTAATACAATATTCATTAGTATTTTCATTTTATTATTTTCATAAATTATTTCAATTTTCTTTATTTTTTATAATTAAACATGAATTATACCATAAAAATAAACATACTTGGTAGTTATTTTTTATTTAAAACGTAAATATATTTTAATGATATAACTTTACTTCAAACACACTAAAATAAAAGATTTTTTTTTTGCTTTTTACTAATAGATTAATTAACACCATAAACTTGTAATTAACATATGACATATACTTCAAATGACATTTTTAAATTTTCATTTCATCTTTAGATACTTTAGGTTTATTCATTCAGCGCCATATGGTAACTTAACGGCTACGTACTTCTGTCTTATCAACGTTCAGTATGTTACCAGTTGTATCATTGAGTAATGTTGTCATCGAGTACAGTTTTAATGGAGTAGAGTTTACATGGAGTAGAGTTCTCCTTGAATAGAGAAAGAATAGAGTAGAGTTTCGGAAAACTATTGGTGTACCTAAATATCCATTTTGAGTAAAGCTGGCATAGAACAGAGAAATTCGGAGTACAGTTGTCACACTGCCTTGTATCTAGCCTTGGTGCCCGAGTGGGCGAATTTCTGCCTAAAAAAAAAAATGCAAGCGGATGAAGGAATTATTGAAAACCATTGGGGGCTTGGGAAAAGCATATGTGGCGCCGTCATGATAAACTAGCATCAATGTCGATAAAAATATAAATATAAGAAGGCTCTGAAGTTCTTCTCAAAATAATAGATGGCTGTTACTGTACTCCTGTAGTTTGAAATCTCCATACCCGAGAAAAAATTTGTATATATAATCATATAAAATTATATATAACTCGATTATATATAATCATATATGAAAATTGGCCAAATATAATCATATATAATTATATACAACTACATATAATTATATTTGGCCATTTTTTATATATGATTATATATAATCGAGTTATATATAATTAAAAAATATTTTTGAAAAAAAAAAAAAAAATTAAATACCGAATTTTTGATTTGGTTATTACCACGCGAACGCATTACAAATTCAGAAACAAGAATTGATAGCAGTAAATGATGAAAAAATCCTGGATGTCTGCTGGGGTTCGAACACGGCTCCTCTTGGCTGGTAGTCCTGAATGTTGATCACTGGTCCACATCACGAGAGTTCAAGTCATATGCTTAATTTATGTATTTAGAGTGAAATACCGGTAAAGACAGAGTTCATAAGTTTTCGTGATGGATTTTTACAAAATTTAAAAACACTCCATGAACTTATATGAAATTTTATAAAAACAATATTTGTCGGCCTCGTTGATAATGATACCAAATTTTATCAAGTTTCTTCAAATTTTTTAATTTTCTGTTGTGATGTGAAATTTAAAAAAACTTGTATAAAATTTTAGGAAACATTAAATAATTCCACAAAATTGTATGAAATTCAACCGATTGAAAAACTGGGTACTTTGAATTTTTGAATACCATGAAAAAAAAAATTCTTTTTTTTTTTTGAAACACCCTAATGATTATATACAATTATATATGGGTATATGTATAAGAGTATACAAAATTATATATGATTATATATAAAAAAAATTTCTCGGAATAGTATTATATATAATCATATATAATTATATATGGCGCTATATATGACTTTCTCCGTGTAAATATTGTATTATATATGATCATATATAATTATATATAATTCTATATGGATATATATACAAGATTATGTATAATTATATATGATCATATATAGTTATATATAATTATGTATGATTATATATAAACATTTTCTCTTGAGTAATGAGCTAGATATAACGTTGTATATATTTGAACATGTGAATTTAAATAATGAACCCTGACGGTTTTAAATCAGCCTGGAAACACCCTGGGAGTGGAAACACGGTGGAATCACGGTGGATCCAGGGTGGTTACAGGGTGGGTTTGTGCCATTTTATCACCGTGTATACACGGTGGTTACATGGTGTTTCCACGATGGTAACACGGTGTACCTACCCTGATTCCACGGTGTATTCACCGAGATTCCACAGTGTATCCACGGTGATTACGCGGTGTACGTGGAATCACGGTGATAAAATGACAAAAAACCCACCGTGATTCAATCGTGTTTCCGGGGTGTTTCCAGGGTGAATCAAAACCGCGAGGGAAAATAAATAAAATACAAAAAGTAAAGTAGTAATTATTTTAAGATTGTAGTCAGATATAAAGCATGAGATTAAATCATATATGTACATCTTATTCAAACGGCGCTGGTCTGATTACCTGGAAATTTTTATTGTATAAATAGCCTGAATTTAATTCGTACATGTACATTCAATTATATCGAGAGTTCTAGTCTAATTATATACCAGTTTTAATTAATTGAATATCAAATAATTCGTACATGCACATTTATTTAATAAGCGGATCTAGTCTAACTATACGCCAGTTTAAATTAATTTAATAGTTATCAATTAATTTGTACATGTACATTTAATTTAATAGACGGCTCTAGTCTAATTATATACCATTTTTAATAATTTAAATGACTATCAAATACTTTGTATATGTATATTCAATTTGATAGACCGCTATAATCTTATTCTCCACAAATTTCTATTAAACAATTAACCATTAATCAATCCGTACATGCACATTTAATTTAATGGACGTCTCTATTCAAATAATCCACCATTTTCAATTAATTAAATAGCTGTCCATCAATTCGTACATGTACATTTATTTAATAAGCGGATCTAGTCCAATTATCCGCTTTTTCGCAAGACTTAATTGCTGTCAAAAATTCGTACATGCACATTTATTTAATAAGCGGATCTAGTCTAATTATTCGCCAGTTTTAATTAAGTCAATAGCTATCAAATTATTTGTACATGTACATTTAATTTAGTAGACGGCTCTAGTTTATTTATATACTATTATTGATTAATTTAATGGCAATCAATTAATTTGTATATGTATATTCAATTTAATAGACGGCTATAATCTTATTATCGACAAATTTCTATTGAACAATTAACCATGCATCAATTCGTACATGCACATTTTATTTTATGGACGTCGTTATGCTACTTATCCACCATTTTCAATTAATTAAATAACCGTTCATAAATTCGTACATGTACATTTAATTTAGTAGGCGGCCCTAGTCTAATTATATACCATTCTTAATTTATTATATAGCTATCAAATAATTTCTATATTTACATTCAATTTAACAGACGGCTCTAGTCTAATTATTCACCAAGTTCTATCGATTAATTAGCTATCAACTGATTCGTACATATACATTCAATTTCATATACAGCTTTAGTCTAATTCATAATCATTATCAAGTGAATAAATAGCTGTAAGTTAATTCGTATACGCAATTCGAAATTAATAGACAGTACTAGTCTGATTATTGACTATTCTCAATTGATAAAGTTGCTATTAATAATTTGTACATATGATTTAATAGAGGATTCTACTCTAATGATCCACTATTTTTAATTAATCAAATACATATCAATAAATTCGTACATGTACATTTAATTTGAGAGACGACTCTAGTTTCATTATTTGCCATTCTCAATTGATTAACTAGCTACAAATTAATCAGTATGTGTACGTTTGATTTCATTGGTGTTTTTGGTCTATTTCCTCGTACATTTTTTTTAATTGGTGGCTATCAATCAAATCGTACATGTATATTCAGTTTGATAGGCTGCTGTAATCTTATTATATCTACCTTTTTAATTTTTTCAAACACCGAGTGGTGTACACTTACAATTATTTCTTATTTGGAATGGTACAATTTTATATTATTATTTCTGTTATTCGTACAATTTATGTTAGAAAATATTATCAATAATTATAAATTTTAATTCAAATTCATAAAATTACCGTCTGATTCGCGCCAAAACTCTCATGTCGTATCGTTCGTTCTGTTTCATTTAAAAATATTTTGTTGCGTGTATGACTTAAAGTTATCAAATTACATATTTTCTGTAGAGATGACGGAAATTTTTCGCGCTAAAACTCATACTAACACGTATGTGTATGTGTGCGACGCGACACAACCGTCGTTATTCTTCTTTCTTCACCAACAACGCTCGACTCCATTGTATTTCTGGATCTGCAAACCTGGACGAAAGTAAATCAAGGATAAAGTAAAAACGTGATAATGGCATCTTATTTTAAACTTAATTCCACATTCAAGTCATTTAAGGAATTTCGAGAAAAACAGTGATTATTTGAAGTGGAGACAGGACGCTGTTATAATAGAAAGCGGACTGAACCGATTGCGAAATTTAAAGGTTACAGTAGCAATTTAGTATATAAAAAAATTTGGTTACAATGCGAACGGGGTGGGCTTCCACGTGTCCAACCTGGAAGTAAATACAAGTAAGTTTCCTTATCCAAAAATTCCCATAGAATCCACCCAAATGACAAAAATCGCATAAAATCTTCTATACTATTCGGTTCCATGCGGTTTTTGTCGCACATGAGTGAATTCTATGGGATTTCTTGGATAGAGTTAGTATTAAATAATTAGCAATTTAAAAAAAAAATATTTGAGACAAAAGTTGGGTTAGTTTTTAATAATTTGTGTTTTATGTTTTTTCAGAAGCGACAAAACCTGTTGCCCGGTGGAGATCATAATCGAAGCTGTCAGTGCTTCGACACTCAAGATCACCAAATTTGAGCTCGAACAGAACCATGATACTGATTATGTGAGTAATACAACTTTTTCTATATTACTACTACAACTACTACTACTAATGATAATAATAATTGTTAGCGGGAAATAATTCCCCCTTTTTTTTTGTTGAATTTAATTATTAGATTTCTAATTAACCTGAAATAAAACTGGATTAATATATTTAGCTTGATTTAATTGAGGAGGAGGTTGAATGGGTGAAATTCTTTCGTTTGAAAGAAATTAGAAGTTCAATTATATTGTCGATGAACAATATGATGTGATTAAACGTTAATCTGATTGATGTTTAAATTATATTTTTTGAATTAGATTATTCGGTTATGTAATGTGACAGAGACGAATATGTACTGCAGTGATTTGAATTTGATCAATTGGAATTGATCGATGATTGATTGGCGACGAGGCCGTTACTTGAATGTTTGTTGAATTTAGGTAATTGTTCACGATATGATAATTGAAGTATAATGATAATGAACGAACGCGGGCTATTTTAATTAAGATATACTGAATGCTTATAGGAATGAACGGTATATGAGTATTAAGTGTTCGATATCAATATGTGTTGTTATTATTTAATATTAATATTAATATTAATATTAAATACCGAACACAATGAATCGAATACTCAATAAAACACGAATGAATCCCGGGTTGAATGGGCGAGACCCACGGTTAACCGAGTCTGGCTTGTTTTTCGTACAACGTAATAAACGTGCGACTTGAAGATGGACAAAAACATGGTTTAATTTTAATGAAATATATTTAATTAATACCTGGATGATATCAAGAAATACTTATCTCTCCACGATGGAAGTAAATTATTGCGGATAATCAATTTATTAATGAATATGTAATTGTTGGCTTGAGAATTATAGACAGAATGCTCACAGTGTGTGCGCTCGTTAGTATGACTCGTAGTCAACTGTGCGGAAACACGCGGTGACACCGGTTCGTTGGTTCGACCGAACGGAAAAATCAGACAACCGCGCGACAGAGATATGCTGAAGGCATGAGTGCGATGATGATGCACAGCGAAACCGACGCTATAATGAGCGCGTGCGTTTACGGTGCGGCCCAAAGTGGTGATGAAATTAAATAAAGCACCACTAGATGGTGACTCTATGAAATTTACCCTTTTTTACGTTAATAGGATGACAATTAACATCAGATTTCCGTTATCGACGGAATAATAATAGTAATAATACAAAAAAAAAAAAAAAACGAAATTTCGTGAGGCGAAAAAAACTTTGTATTATGAAAAAATAACAAAAATCTTCTTATAACTAAGAAAACTATCTTGGTACTAAAAATTTTTTTGTAACCCATTCCATTCATGACAAATACTTTTTTTTGTGTAATAACGATAATAATCATTACCATCATCATCATCATCATCATCATCATCATCATCATCAGTATGAGCATTCTTCTTCGTCTTCTTCTCTTATTATTATTATTATTATTATTATTATTATTATTATTACTATTATTATTATTATAATTATTATTATAATTATTATTATTATTATTATTATTATTATTATTATTATTATTATTATTATTATTATTATTATTATTATTATTATTATTATTATAGCAATAATTGTTATTATATTTATTATTTTCACTAGAATTATTACTATCATTATTATTAACGTAACTACTACTATTATAACTATCCTCAAAAATATATTACGTTTCTACACATCATATAATGATAAAACATTTTGTTTAAAGGAATAAACATTTTGTTTAAACGAAGATCTATTCTTTATTTATAAAAACCTATCCTAAAGTGAATTTTTCATGAATAATAAGACATGAGATAGGTATTAAATTTTTGTTATGCTACAAAGTACATTTCGAGCTACCAGGTAATTAGGCTACAACTAAATATCAATTGAATGTACATGTAAGATTTCATTTATGGCTATTTATCGAACTAAAATTGAGAGTTGATGAGATAAAAACTGTCTAACGATGGAATGTACACGTACCACTTCATTTATGGCTATTGATTCAATATAAAAGTACGAGGTAATTAGACTACAACTGAAGAACCATTGAATGTATAAGTACAATTAAATTTATAGCTATTTATTAAATTACAAATAGTAGGTAATTAGACACAAGCTGTCTATCGATAGAATGCACATGTGAAGTCGTACATGTACATTTCATTGATAGATAGCTTGTGACTAAGTACCTGGTACTTTTAACTAAAAAAATAGCTATTAATTAAAATTTCCCGATAAAAAAAGATTTTGTATAATTATATATGAGTCCATATATAGTCAGATCTGAAAATTGGCCAGATCTGGTCATATATAATCATGTATGATTAGATATAATCATGCATGAACGAATATAGTCATTTTTGAAAGCTCATTGAAAATATCTGAAAATTATTAATTAAGTAATTAAATTAGGATTTATTGTCTTCATTAATATAAATGTTGGTTAAATTTAAATTGAAAAACAAAAAATACTATCGGTTAACTATTTTTGTACTAAGGGGTCACCTACCCAATTATTGATCTACGTTGATGCTGCTTAACTTTGGTAATCGCTGGATGGTAGACTGATCTTCTAGTTTGTTATTAACTTACAATACGGAAATGTTTACGGTATAAGTTACCTCAAATAATCAAATTGATACGTCCTACTTAAATAGTGCACCTAATAATGAATTTAGTTTTGTACATAAATGACGATAGAATTAATCAGATAGATATAATCAAATCTTTTTATCTATAAACTTATAAATATCTATATAAAAATCGATATCGATTTATACTTTTGAATTGCTGCCGAAACCTTTGAATATTTTTCAAGTAATGGGGATTTAAGTTTGATTGATAGTTGGCAAAATAAAAATTTAATAACATTAATATTAAAATTTTCACATTATGTTATATATATACCCATGTAGGGGAAAGGGGCGCAAAAGGAATAGGGTAGGGAAAACGGGGTACTCCCGAGATTTCATAAGAGAAAATTTTATTTCTTAATTATTCCAAAATCACTTTCGTAAACATAATTGAATAATATTTGAAATATTTCTGTTAAACTTTTTCAAAAATCGACTTTCAGTCAAAAAATGTTGATAGCTTTTGATTTATAATAAAAACCAGCAAAAAGTTTTTTTTCTGCTTTTGCATCCAGTAATCGTGTAAAATGTAATGTTTCGTTGTGGAAATTGCTCACAAAAAAATTTAATTCGATCAATTTTTTTTAATATGCAGAAATTTTGTTTTGGGCCTTTTGTAGGGGATACCCTATTATGCTCGCCAAAGTGAAACTTTTTTGTTTCAACGGCAACTGAAATTTTTGTTTATTTACTTCGCATATCATTACAAACAAAAAGATTTAGCGTATTTAAATCCTTGGAACCATAGTATTTCCTTTAGTACCTCGCTTTGCCCCCCCCCCTAACCCTACGTAATTAAATATTTAGAGATTTCATATCATTAAAGCCTGATCAGATC
Source organism: Microplitis demolitor (assembly GCF_026212275.2). Classification (NCBI taxonomy): domain Eukaryota; kingdom Metazoa; phylum Arthropoda; class Insecta; order Hymenoptera; family Braconidae; genus Microplitis; species Microplitis demolitor. Next base: position 11,427,185 of record NC_068551.1, read on the forward strand.
TAATTATATATAGGCTCATATGTAATTAGACATGGTAATATATTAGCTTATGTATGATTATACCTAGCCTTCATCAGCCAGGTCTGATCAGATCTAATTATATATAGGTTCATATATGATTATATATAGTTTTATGTATGAACATGTATAATCATATATAAATCCATGTATGACCATGTTTAACAATATATAATTCCATATATGATTATATATAATTATATATGATCTTATATATAATCATATATACTCATATATACTTATATATAATCAGATACAATCTTTTTTTATCGAGTTATAGCTTTTCATTTAATTAAAAGTACTGGGTAGTTAGACACAAGCTGTCTGTCAATAGAATGCACATGTGAAGTCGTACATGTACATTTCATTGATAGACAGCTTGTGACTAAGGACCTGGTACTTTTAACTAAAAAAATAGCTATTCATTAAAATTTATAGCTACCCTCGCGGTTTTGATTCACCCTGGAAACACCCCGGAAACACGATGGAATCACGGTGGATCCACGGTGGTTACACGGTGAGTTTTTTGTCATTTTATCACCGTGATTCCACGGTGATTACACGGTGTATTCACCGTGACTCCACGATGATTACACGGTGTACCCACCGTGATTCCACGTACATCGCGTAATCACCGTGGATACACTGTGGAATCTCGGTGAATACACCGTGGAATCAGGGTGGGTAAACCGTGTTACCATCGTGAAAACACCATGTAACCACCGTGCATACACAGTGATAAAATGGCACAAACCCACCCTGTAACCACCCTGGATCCACCGTGATTCCACCGTGTTTCCACTCCCAGGGTGTTACCAGCCTGTTTCCAGGTTGATTTAAAGCCGTCAGGGTATTTATTTGATTAAAAGTACTGGGTAATTAGACACGAGCTGTCTATCAATGAAATGTATATGTACATTTTATTTTAATAGACGGCTGTGGTGTAATTATTTTGTTCCCGCTTTTGAATTAATAGCTATTAGTTACTTCATTCATATTCATCTAATTTAATAGACGGCTCTGGTCTATTTATTTGGTTTATCATTATAATAGTTATAATAATAATAATAATAATAATAATAATAATAATAATAATTTTTTTTTTTTTTTTTTTTTTTTAAAGAGAGAGGGGAAATGCATTCATGCACTTAGGGAGCAAATAAAATTGCTCCCCGTGTATCGGGCTATCCCTTAGGGAGACAAGTCCTCCCCAAGAAACTACCGATTAAAACCCCTCTCTCATTCTCCTAGGAAGTCAACCGGGAACCGCTTTTCGCATTGCTTCCGGTTGACTCCTATTTTTTACTTAGGGCCGTTATGGCCCCACGGCATCTATTGCCTCCTTTTTTTGGTGGAGAACCGTCTCTATGTGTGAGACGATTTCCGCCCATGCCTCCCTGCTTGAAAGCATAACTCCTATTATTGTCTCTGGAGTTATGCTCCCAAGCCGGCTTTCAATTGGTGCCCTCCACCTCGACCAAACTTCGCATTCGAAGAATGTGTGGGGGGCACTGTCATTTTGTGACCCGCAGGATGGGCAGCACGGGTCCGAAGCTTTACCCATTCTAAATAGGTAAGCCCGGAAGTACCCGTGCCCCGTCAGCATTTGAGTGAGATAATAGTTTACCTCTCCATGCTGACGGTTTACCCAGATGTCCAGCCGAGGTATTAATCTGGCTGTCCATCTTCCTCGCTGGTCCCTCGTCCAAGAGTCTTGCCAAGAATCTAAACTTTGAGTCCTGGCAAGCTCTCGGCGTTTCTCCTTGTCCTCTTCCAGGCATTGGTGGACGAACTTGCGCTCCTGGGCCAGAAGGTCAATTGGAATGACCCCGGCTACTACTAAAGCCGCTGGCTCCGAGACCGTGCGGTAGGAGCTGGCAATGCGAAGGGCCCCTCTTCGCTGCACTGCGGCCATACGTTTTCGGTACTTTTCGTACCGCAGTTCATCAGCCCAGACTTCAGCACCGTAGAGCATTACCGACTCAGCAGTGCGTAGCAACAAAGTTCGCTTGCAGGGTCGGGGGCCGCCAACATTGGCCATTACCCTGCTAAGCGATGTCACCACGCCAGCTGCCTTGTCTGCTCTACAACGGATCTCGTCCCAGAAAGTGAGCCTTGATTCCAGGCTCACCCCTAGGTACTTCACCGATGCCTTAGTCCGGACTGTTTCCAGTCCTACCTGCATATCCCTTATTCGCGGAATATGCCTCTTCGTTAAGAGCACGATCTCGGTTTTGGCCAGCGCCAACTCCAAGCCGTGATCATCCATCCAGGAGCGCACCCGACGCATTACCTGATTGAGTAGCATCTGAGCCGCGTCGACATTTCTGCCGATAATAACGGCAGCGATGTCATCCGCATACCCAACCAGGAAAGTGCCTTCAGGCATCTCCATCCTGAGGATCCCGTCGTATGAAATATTCCAAATGTCAGGACCCAGGATAGAGCCTTGGGCTGCCCCAGCCGTTATCTCACGGCTGGTCGGGCCATCCGTGGTGGTGTAAGTCAAGGAGCGGGCATCTAGGTAGTCCTCCATTATTTTTAGAAGGTATCCTGGTATATTAAAGTCCCGTTCCAACGCTTTTATCGCGTCACACCACCGCACCGAGTTGAAGGCGTTCTTTACATCCAGTGTTACCAGTAGACAGACGGGGCGGGAATAATGGTTTCCACGCTCCGTGCCCCTGGCAGCCTCGACTACCTCCTGGATAGCGTGTATCGTCGATCTCCCTTTCCGAAAGCCATATTGTCTTTCGGAAAGGTCTCCAGCAGCTTGAATTGCTGCGTGGAGGCGAGGACGAAGAAGCTTCTCCAGAAGTTTGCCGGCTGTATCCAACATGCACAGGGGTCTATACGATGATGGACTGTCTACTGGTCCCCCCTTTCCCTTGTCGATTAGCACAAGCCTGGCCTGCTTCCAGCGAGTGGGAAAAACCCCCGCTTGCAGGCAAGCATTGTACATCTCAAGGAAAAGGTCCGGATGTCCTTCAACTGCTGCTTTCAGCACCTCTGCTGGCAGACCGTCCGGGCCTGACGCCTTCTTGTTTTTGAAAGACCGCGCCGCGCGTACAAGCTCCCCTTTTGTAAACAAAGGGAGCAACGCTAAGTCCTCTGGTGGTCGAGGACGGCGCGGCAGCTTGGGGTGACGGGGGAAAAGGGTATCGACAATCTTGTCAATAGTCCCTGCTACCATTGGGGCATTATTACCAAATGCGCCCAATTTGCGAAGAACTACTTTATACCCTAGTCCCCAGGGATCGTTGTTGAGATCCTCCTCAAGCTCTTTCCAGCAGCGGTGCTTACTACGTTGGATGGCCCGACGAAGCACTTTTCTTGCCGCTTTATACTCGGCAGTGCTTCGGGCTGCGTCAGAATCACGATGACGGGAACGTTGTGAGAGTCTTCTTGTCCGGAGACACTCACGTCTCATCAGCGCGATTTCATCCGTCCACCAGTACACCGGGCGTCGTTGCCCACGCCGGTGAACCCTTGGTACTGCGTCCTTGCAAGCCTGATGGAGGTGTGATATAACAACCTCCACCATTTTATCGGCTTTTGCAAGGGCCGGCAAGTCATCAGGTATCCCATCTAAGGCTAACTGGCCGCGTATTAGGGCCGGAGATAGCTTTTGGGGGTCCATCTTGTTAACGTTCCACTTGGCAGGAGCTTTTGGTGTTTTGCTCCGGACTGGGATTACATCACATACGCGAAACGTAATGTACTGGTGATCACTGGCTGTATAGTCGTCGATCACCATCCATTCCTCGACACGCGATGCCAAGCGTTCCGTGGACAGAGAGACATCTATAATTGTCTCCCTGTAGCCTGGCCTCCGGAAAGTGGTTGACTACCAGTTCACCCTCCATATCACGGACAGCGTCCTCCAGGCCATCAAGTTTAGCCTGAAAGTCCGCAATTCGTTCATTCGGAGTGAAGTAACAACTGACATATGTCACTTCGCTGCTCTTCACCCAAACAAACCCGCTGCCCGATCCATGGTCAGCAACAGGAAATCGTTGCTGATTCGGGATCCATATTGCCGCCGTACCAAGAGTGTCCTCATACCATCCTGGACCATCTCTCGCTCGATATTGCTCACTGATAAGAATTATATCAGCAGCTTTCTCGAGCGAGATCTGCGCCAGGAGGTCGTGGGCAACTCGGCTCCGATTTATATTGCCCTGGACCACAACCGCCATTATTTTTTGGCTTGTGCGAGCGCTTTGCGGAATGCTCCGCACAAACCAGACCCAGCAATGTGTTGATGGGCCTCAGGATTGCTCTCAACTGTAGCACAGAGAAAGCATTTAGGCTTAGCGGTGCAAGCCACCGCCTTATGTTCCTCTGAGCCACACCGGTAGCATGATTTACTCCGGTCAGGTCCAGGGCAGGACAGAGATTGGTGGCCAAATCCCAGGCACTTAAAACACCGTGCAACTTCGGCCCGCCGCCTTATTCGGCAATTGACCCAACCAATTTTCACCTTGCTTGTCTCCAGCAGTTGCTTGGCGTCGGACTCCTCAGCACTTACAATTGCAGACATTTGCTGCCGAGTGTTTGGGCGGGTAAGCCGTACCTCGAAGCTATCCTTTTTCAAGACAGCCCTTAGAGCCGCCGCCACCTCATCTTTTGTGGAGCAGCTGTCCAGATCCCTAATCTCCAAAGTAACTTTGGGGATCAGTTCACGGATGCTGCATCCATTTCCGGCAGCCTTTGAGACAGCTTCGGAGAATGCCGCCCGTGTGTCAGCTGAAGTCTTCCCGAGCTCCAGCAAGAGGTCTCCAGCCCTTGAGCACCGGATATGCTTCACTTCCACGCCAAGGGCTTCGGGGTTGACCTCTTTGCGGACGGCCTGCAAGGTCTCTGCATAGGTCTTGCCCTTAGCGGGCTTTACTACAATAGCCTCCAATTTTTTGGATGAGCTCCTCGATTTACCTCTGTTGGTCGGATTCGGAGGAACCTTTTTCTTTGCCTCAGGAGGTTGCAAGTCCTTTTTCGGGGTCTCCACAGCCTTCTTTTTCGGCACTCTGTCGTCAGTTGACTGCTCTTTTTTATCGTCACCTTTACTGTTTTTCTTTTTCTTCTTTTTTTTCGAACCCACCACCTCCCACTGTGTGGAAGTGGTTGGCTCATTTTTCTTCCGCTTCAGAACCTCTCTCAGGCTAGGAAGCGGTGGACTCGTCGCAGGACGTTTCTGACGTACCAGTAGAGGAGAGTCAGAAACCATCGTGGTGGCCGCCTTCGCAAGGTCGGACAGCGAGCTGGCCCGACGTTGGCCGATCACTGATTTCCGAAGAACATCAGTGATATTCTTCATGGATCGGCTCGACTCCGCGAAAAGGTCCAGAAGCTCATCCAATTTCAGAAGGCCATCCTTATTGGTCTTACTGACATTGGGCTGCTTCTTTAAGGCATCTGCCATCGACTTCTTAAGACTGCGCATTTCTGCGAGTCTGCCACCAAACTCCTCACTACAACTGTCGAAGCTCTTCATTAATGATGAAGGATCGGCAGACAGCATCCAAAAGTTTCCATTTGAAATAGCCATGATTTGATAGAGACCAGCGCATCGTGTGCAGAGGGGCGGTCCGTTAAGTCAGGAACGGGTGTACCCTCGGAGCATAACGAATCCTACCCCAGTTCCCTGAGGCATGACCAAACGTTTAACCAGTCCCGGAATACACGGACGGACCGGCACTCGCCCGGAGCAGTGCAGCTTCCGACCGCTGCACTCACTGCACACTTCCTGATCAGGGCCCGAAGGGGCTGGCTCCTGATACTCACCGCAGTGGCCACCTCGGCAGAGCTAAGCTCACATCAGCCTTTTCCTTACGCCGCGGAAAAAACGACGCAAGATCCAGGCACTCCCAGTGTGCTGCGATGAGTAACGATCAGTCGCATGACTCCCAGCCGCACCAACAAGGTAACAGGCGCTGGCAATGCACCGCCCAATATGGGACAGACGTGCATTTTCTGCATGCGACATGTTTCCGATTTGGTCCGCGGGTGGTATTTTATTTCCCACCTACCCGACATATCTGCCGAGCATTCCCCTATCCACCACCTGGGGACACGCCCGATGGGGGTCGGAAAACCCCACACGGGATAATAATAATAATAATAATAATAATAATAATAATAATAATAATAATAATAATAATAATAATAATAATAATAATAATAATAATAATAATAATAATAATAATAATAATAATAATAATAATAATAATAATAATAATAATAATAATAATAATAATAATAATAATAATAATAATAATAATAATAATAATAATAATAATAATAATAATAATAATAATAATAATAATAATAATAATAATAATAATAATAATAATAATAATAATAATAATAATAATAATAATAATAATAATAATAATAATAATAATAATAACGCCCGCGGTGCATGTTGTGCGGCCAGCGGGGGTCTTATTTACCCCGTGGCGCATCGTGGGCAATGTAGGCTGGCCTCCCATCTGCTGGCCTACCAATCGCACAACAAACTTTACGTTGGGTTAACTCCCCAACGTAAAGTAATACTGAGTTCAAGACAATACTGAACCAGGAAGTGCTCCCCACAACCTGCCCTTCTCGGATGAGGGCAACCCACTAGCTGGGCGGAGTACCGAGATTCCGAACGATGACGACCTTGGCGATTAACGGACTGCATTTAGGTGGACGGAGGAATTACGAGCCGATCTCTTGATGTGCTATAATAACAGTGAACCGGAGCGGAGAGGCTACATGGCGAGGATGCATGCTCTCTGGAGCAATATGCATCCTAACTACAGCCATCTGTCACAACAACATCTCCGAGACTATGCCTCTCATCTCCGGCGAACACGGAGATCACTGTTAATGAACAGACGATTATCTCATCGTCTGTCTTTTCCAGCACAGTTACATCAAGAGAGACGCCGTTCTTCTGAAGACGCTGACAATGATTTTGAAAGGCGACAAGTATGTATCTCAAAGAAGATACACTACCCAAAACAGCTACTTGACACGGTAAACCAAGAACTATCTGCCCGGATTCAGGAAGACTCTATTTTGCTCACCATCAATCAAGCTGTCTATGATGCTGCTTCCTCACTCTTACCTCCAGCGAGGAGAAATGTTTCTTCTCCTGAGGCAAAGATAAGAGGGCGCATTGGGCAGCTGTCACTAAAGATTGATGATCTCCGGAAACATGTCTCCCGCATTCAGTGTGTGATTGAGTATGTAAATGCACGTAAAGCATTTACATCCAAAGTCCGCCGCATTGCGGCTGGACTACGCTATCAGCATCACACACTGAATAAGGAGAATCTTCTTAATATCAAAGAAGGTTCTCTTAACAGGTTGCGGGCTCTAGTGACTGCTAAAAAGTCACTAGAGAAAAAGCTGAAGCGGCTTACCGATAACTCTTTGTTTCGGTTAAGTCCTTCACGCTTTCTGACACCTAAGACATCTGTTTCTGGCGATTCCCCATCCATCGAGCAAGTAGAAGCTTTCTGGTCCGAGTTGTATGGTGATCAACCGAACGTGAATCGTGACACTCCAGCTCTCAACGACTTCGAAGCATTTTGTCGACAACATCGCAACGACAATGCTGATGAAGAGAGCCCCGAAGTCAGCGTGGAAGAAGTTCGTTCAGCTCTGAACAATGGTAAGAACTGGGCTGCTCCGGGTCCAGATGGCATTAACCTATTTTGGTGGAAGAAATTAACTTCTACCCATAGTCATCTGGCCCGGATTTTTACAGCGTTCATCAGAGGTAATGAACCAATTCCATGCTGGCTTGTAGAAGGGCGAACCGTGCTCATCCCAAAGAAAGGAGACTTGTCTGACCCGAAAAACTACAGGCCTATCACCTGTTTGAATGCGGTTTATAAGATTTTCACCAAAATCTTGAATAATCGCATTCTGCAGGAGATAGACCCTGTATGGCAGCAGATATACGAACAACGTGGCAGTAAAAGAGGCCTGTCAGGTTGCAAAGAGAATCTGTTAGTGGATCGTTGTGTCATTCAAGACGCGATCTGCTATCAGCGCAACCTGTCAATGGCCTGGATTGACTACCGCAAGGCATTTGACTCAACATCTCATGAGCTTATTCTCTTTTTGCTCAAATGCCTTGGGGTCAATCGCGATACAGTGGGATGCATTCGGCGTACGATGCAGCTTTGGCGAACACGGTTCCACATTTCATGTGGCAACGACAAACGTGTAACCGAAGCTGTACAGTACAAACGAGGAGTCTTTCAGGGAGATTCTCTGAGCCCTCTGCTGTTTTGTATCTCACTGCTGCCAATATCTGTTGCGCTACGCCGCACCCGTGGATACTCAGTGGGTCCATCAAATGATCGAAAGTATTCGATCACCCACTTACTCTACATGGATGATCTGAAGGTGTATGCTTCTGATGAGGAACACCTTCAGACAGCCTTGAATATTGTAGGGGAGTATACCCGGGATGTTGGCATGGCTTTTGGGTTGGACAAGTGCGCGGTCGTTAATCTGGTGAAGGGTAAGTGTTCTGATGTGCGTGAGGATATCGAGTTAGTAGATGGGAGCGTCATTGACCATCTTGACGCCGGAGAGTCGTACAAATATCTAGGGATTGACGGGAGTCCTATGCAGGACGCCTCGAAAATCAAAACGACTCTCTGCAGCGAGTATGTGCGGAGACTCCGGAAAATCTGGTCATCAGAACTTTCCGGGAAAAACAAAGTCTCTGCAACAAACATGCTTGCTGTCCCGGTACTCCTCTACTCTTTCGGTGTTCTGAAATGGGCCCGAAAAGAACTCAGAGATCTCGATATCAAGACACGCAAAGTCATGAATATGAATCGGAGCATGCACCCTAAATCCTCCATCACCAGATTATACCTTTCCCGGCACATCGGAGGGAGAGGTTTACAGAGCTTGGAGTGTCTACACGATCGTTTGGTTTTGGGTATAACATACGAGGTTGTCAATTTCACTGCAGATGAAAACGACTTCCTTATGCAAATTGTTCATAGTCATGAGAATAGGCATAAGGGAACGTTTTTATATAAGGCAGCAATCTACGCGGCAAAATCCCTCGGTCTTGGAAGAGTAAACCCTCTTATCGAACTCCCTAAGGAGGAATTTAAGAGGGTCATCAGCAATGCTGAGCAACAAAAACTGCTCAGCACACATATGGACAAGTCCATGCACAGCGTGTTCTTTAAACACGTGCGTGAACATGGCTTGTCCGAGCAGCTGACGTTTTCCTTCCTCAGGTCAGCTGGCCTGATGTCTGAGACCGAAGGATATATTTTTGCCTGCCAAGATGGTGTTATCAATACTCTTGAATACCGTGCTAAAGTGCTCCAGATGCAGCTACCCGACACTTTGTGTAGGGTGTGTAAGCAACATCCTGAGACGCTTATGCATCTGTTGTCAGCATGTCCTGTGCTGGCAAGAAATGCATATGTCCAGCGTCACAATGCTGCTCTGCGAGTACTTTACTACCACCTAAGACATACTCACGGTATCGATAAAACACCAGTGCTGCCTTATCTGCCAGGAGATATTCCGCAAGTTGTTGATAATGACCGTTGCCGTATTTATTGGAACGTGCCATTCGCAACAACGCGGAAAATCGATCACAATAAACCTGATATTGTGCTCTTTGATAAAACCGCTCGTGACATTTATGTTATCGAGTTCTCAGCACCTGCTGAGTATAACATCACGGTTAAAGAAGAGCACAAACACGAAATATATCAGGATCTCCTGTTTGAAATTGGCAAACTCTACCCAGGCTACCGTGTCAAGCTTGTCGTGCTTATTGTTGGCGTCCTAGGAGGGATGAAACAGACTTTTGTGTCTGCATTGGCTAAAATCCCAACTTGTTCTCCGCAAGTTGAGTTTTTGGCATCGCGGATGCAAAAGGCTGTTATTCTCGGATCCCTCCGTCTCCTAAGGCAACGAAACTTGGCCTGCTGCGCATGCTGATCATCTTGTTGATGAAGCATCGCAGCAGTAATGATTTGGCGCTCAGGTGAGGCCCTCGGTAGAGTCGGACTACCGGGGATAACCCCCTGAGCATTTAACTAAAAAAAAAGAAATAATAATAATAATAATAATAATAATAATAATAATAATAATAATAATAATAATAATAATAATAATAATAATAATAATAATAATAATAATAATAATAATAATAATAATAATAATAATAATAATAATAATAATAATAATAATAATAATAATAATAATAATAATAATAATAATAATAATAATAATAATAATAATAATAATAATAATAATAATAATAATAATAATAATAATAATAATAATAATAATAATAATAATAATAATAATAATAATAATAATAATAATAATAATAATAATAATAATAATAATAATAATAATAATAATAATAATAATAATAATAATAATAATAATAATAATAATAATAATAATAATAATAATAATAATAATAATAATAATAATAATAATAATAATAATAATAATAATAATAATAATAATAATAATAATAATAATAATAATAATAATAATAATAATAATAATAATAATAATAATAATAATAATAATAATAATAATAATAATAATAATAATAATAATAATAATAATAATAATAATAATAATAATAATAATAATAATAATAATAATAATAATAATAATAATAATAATAATAATAATAATAATAATAATAATAATAATAATAATAATAATAATAATAATAATAATAATAATAATAATAATAATAATAATAATAATAATAATAATAATAATAATAATAATAATAATAATAATAATAATAATAATAATAATAATAATAATAATAATAATAATAATAATAATAATAATAATAATAATAATAATAATAATAATAATAATAATAATAATAATAATAATAATAATAATAATAATAATAATAATAATAATAATAATAATAATAATAATAATAATAATAATAATAATAATAATAATAATAATAATAATAATAATAATAATAATAATAATAATAATAATAATAATAATAATAATAATAATAATAATAATAATAATAATAATAATAATAATAATAATAATAATAATAATAATAATAATAATAATAATAATAATAATAATAATAATAATAATAATAATAATAATAATAATAATAATAATAATAATAATAATAATAATAATAATAATAATAATAATAATAATAATAATAATAATAATAATAATAATAATAATAATAATAATAATAATAATAATAATAATAATAATAATAATAATAATAATAATAATAATAATAATAATAATAATAATAATAATAATAATAATAATAATAATAATAATAATAATAATAATAATAATAATAATAATAATAATAATAATAATAATAATAATAATAATAATAATAATAATAATAATAATAATAATAATAATAATAATAATAATAATAATAATAATAATAATAATAATAATAATAATAATAATAATAATAATAATAATAATAATAATAATAATAATAATAATAATAATAATAATAATAATAATAATAATAATAATAATAATAATAATAATAATAATAATAATAATAATAATAATAATAATAATAATAATAATAATAATAATAATAATAATAATAATAATAATAATAATAATAATAATAATAATAATAATAATAATAATAATAATAATAATAATAATAATAATAATAATAATAATAATAATAATAATAATAATAATAATAATAATAATAATAATAATAATTAATAATAATAATAATAATAATAATAATAATAATAATAATAATAATAATAATAATAATAATAATAATAATAA